>NC_072832.1:25792500-25975000 GCF_027744805.1 Dunckerocampus dactyliophorus | reverse complement strand
CCCACACAGTCCGGGACTGAAGTTTGGAGTCCAGCCCAGATGGCGTCTGCCCTCCCAGAACCCAAAGCTTTCTCATGGGGCCCAGGGGAGCCGGGGAGACTCTGTAGACGGGTCAAAAAGGCTGGCGGACGGCACCTTTGGCCCACATACTTAGCTGTGATTAGCAGCCATTTGGAGCCAGTTGCACTTTTCCTCTGTGTGTTCTTCTTGTGTTATGTAAGCGTCCTGATTGATCACATGATCCTTTGCACTTTTTCACATTTACCACGGGATGGAACACTGTGGCATTTGCTTCATGTTCTTTTTGCAAGAGGTCAGAACTCAGCAAACATTGTGAAGGCGTACATCATGCAGCTTTCACTGCCTTCAATATAAAAGCATAGTACAGTAGATCCACCAACAAAGGGCAAAAACTTGCAGATAATTCATATGTCAATTCATAATTCATTTTGTCACACGGCTCGCTCCTCCCCATCCTAACCTTCCTGCTAGCTCGACGTTGACATTCTCCTCTGATTTTGGATCAACATTCGCAATAAAAATGAGTGTTGTAATGATTAGATTCAATTCAGCTCCAGAACCCTCCCGTTCTCTCTTCAATTGCCATTGAGTAAATAGATGATGGATGAACACATGGAACAGGAGTCACGATGTAGCCTTTAGCCTGGTGCTAAAGGCTAGCAGGCTAGAGAAGGTTTTTCTCCAAGCTGAGTCTACATAATCCACCCTCCTTATGACTTACTGTGTTCATGCAGTATATGAACTTGTGTTCACCTCACTGCAAGTTTTGAGGCCGGATTGACTGTGGAAGCTAATGCTAACGTCATCAAACAAACTTTGGTGCATTCAATGACTGACAAAATGCGAAATCTCAGTGCTTGACAAAAGAATACTGTCAGTGAAGCATAAAAACATCAACGCACAAATTGTGGCCTTGCCAACAGTGGTCCATGTGTGCTGTACATTTGATACATATTTATTCATTATTATTATGAATGAGATGTGTTCTTTCTGGAAAAAACACTTTTGACCAAAAATCGGCAAATTTGTGGGGGCCGTGAATGCAGAATCCTGAATTGGTGGGGATGGACTGGATAACAAATTTTACTACCTAAAAGAAAATCTGCAACACAGACAAGGTTTTGTTACAAAACAGTCTGATGCTAATGATGCTAGGCTGATGATGCTTGGCTAGCCTAATGATACTAGGCTAGGCTGATGATGCTAGGCTGGGCTAATGGTGCTTGGGTAGGCCAATAATGCTAAGCTAGGATGATGCTAGGCTAGGCTAATGATCCTAGAAATCATCACTCAATGATCTTAGACACAATTTATTTTCACTTTTATAACACCTTGACTTGAAATATGTTTTTCAAATTGTGTGTGTGTGTGTGTGTTTGTTTTTGTGAATTATGAGGACATTTGACAAGAATACACGCAACACTATGAGGACATTTTGAATTATGAGGACAGGGTCGGTGTCCTCATAATTCCGACAACGTAGAAGTGCTTCTATTGGTCTAGCAAGCTGAAAACCGAAGTTTCTCGAAAAGTCCCTATAATACACATTTACCAGAGTTTGTGTAAAACCTGTGTATCGCCACAGCGTCCCGGGTGGCAACTCCTGGTATTGCACCCCCTAATTAATAATTCACACTTGTGTAAATTTCAAAGCTTCTGATTGGCTGCCGGGCGGAAGGTCCACATAATTACGGATTGTGACAGAAAAACTGTGTATGAACTTTTTCCTGATTGGCTGACTGGTAGAGGGTCCCCATAATGTAGGATTTTGTCAATTGTGTATCCCAACACCTCTGAGGTGACTGCTAATCAGCCAATGAGCTTCATTGCTGCAGACCCAAGCTTCCTGGCTTCATGCTGCCGAGTGAACACGTTGCCATTTAATTGCCTACAGGACTGGAGACACGAGGTAAGACTGAAAGCACGCTGCTGTGTTTCAAGTCCAGAAAGTTTTCACTCCTGCTAAGGAGAACACTGTATGTCAAAAGCATGTAAGTCAGCTAGCACTACCTTAACATGCTAACAGGTTAATTTATGTTAGCATTACATGCTAATGCTAGCCTAGTTTAAAGAGCTAGTAGGTTATTTAAAAAGCACATGTCAGCATATGTCTACTAGTTTTTAAGTTTTCATTTACTCTTTGAAACAAGCATTACCTGCCAGAATAAGAAGATATTGTGCCTTGTGTTTTTTTTTAACCTGCTAAATTAAGTTTTAATACAAACTAACACATGAAGTGGTATCTATTAAAACAGAATGTAGGTGACGATGCATGCACCTGATGCAACTTTCAGATGGCCTTAGTTTAGTTTAGTTTAGATTAGTTAAACAGAAACAGCAAGTGAAAAGTTGATGTTTTTATCTTGATCCTTGACTTAAGGGTGAACAGTGTACAGACTATAAGTTAACCCTTACTAATTAACATATGACAAAAAGTCTGTTGTAAAATGTTTGGTATCAGTTAAAGTAAAACTGACATACTTAAGTTCTTAATTATTCATTTATTTATCAAAGGCATCATCTTTATATGAGAATCGAAAGTGAGGCAATGAGGCCGCAGAGAGTGAAGATAAAACCTAAAGAAGAGGCAGCATATTTTTCATCCTTGGGAAAGGATAAGGATGGATTTGATGTGCAATTCATAAATTCATTCAAAGGTGAGTTACACGGGTGTTAAAGATGATTTGGCACAAGTTAAATCTTGTGTTATTCTCAAAACTTTGACCCATTGTCGTTTTTTTGTTTGTTTTTTAGGTCGAGGAGTATTCAGCAAGCGCCACTTTCAGAAAGGAGAGTTCCTTATCGAATATCGAGGGCAAGTCATATGCAAAGAGGAACATGAAAGCAGGCTACGACTATACCATGATGCCCTCAAGGTTTTCATGTTTGAATTTCGTTACAATGGAAAGCATTTGTGGTATGTATATTGTCACACATACTGTAACTTGCAGTATGTTGTTTTACACAGAAAAACTCTCTGCTTCACAAAAATAACAATAACACAGAGTTATTCATTCTGTCATAGCGAGTTTTATATTTTTTGTGATTTCAGTATTGATGCTGCTCAAGAGGATGACTCCCTAGGGAGACTTGTAAATGATGATCATGTCAGCCCAAACAGCAAAATGAAGAAAATCACTGTCGATAGACAGCCTCATCTCTGTCTGTTTGCAACAAAGGACATCAAGCCAGATGAAGAGATAACCTACAACTACGGAGACTCTGACTGGCCATGGAGGTTAAAGGTACAAATGGAATTAACACATTCCTGTGTGAGTCTACTATAATTTTACAGTATAGTATGCAAAGAAAAATCAAGTGTGCCATGTCATTTTGTAATATTGAATATTTTTTTGTCCAGTCATTGTATTCTGTGCTTTTGCACTGTGAGGTGTATTATGGAAATATAAAAATATCAGATTAAGAATGCCAGGTACAAATGCTATTTGCCATCAGTAAAGGCATGTTTTTCTTTGGCATGATCTGAAAGTTTACCTCATACATAACTATAAAATGAATATTGTATATCAATACTTTTGTTGAATTTCTATTCCTTCTAGTAATAGCATAGTGAACTATTTGACAATTTTATCAATCAGGTACCAGTACATTTAGTCAAGCTAATTGCTTCCTTGCATTATTTTCAGTGTCCCACAGCAAAGGAGCAGATTTGCTCAGGGGATTTGGTCAGCCATGGAAAAAGAACTGCAACAGACAAGGTAAATGTTGCTGATGGTACAAGGTTTTACAGTAAGAGAGATCCTTGGGGACGCTAGATGAGTCCAACACTTTGTAGAGTTACTAATGTTGTATCCAACCATTGAATTAAACTAAAAATGTACTGAAGTCACACCACTTTATCCTGGATATATATTGGTTTTCTTTGCTCACTCTATATAAGACTTATGAAAAATGCATTATTTCATTTTAAAAAACTATATCGTCTAAATCATTAATCATATGTTTTTTGACAAGATTACAACTGAGAGAGATCCACAACCTACTGTTGTGACCATGACATCTGACTCCTTCACAGATGATAAAGACATGACTTGGATTATATTGAGCTTGTGCTGTTCAAAATGAGTATTTGATGAGATTGTATCCCTTATTCTTCAGGAGAACAGAACTGAGGCAGATCCACAACCTGCTGCTGTGGCCATGACATCTGACTGCTTGACTGATGATAAACAGGTGACTTACTCTATATTCTAAATATTGATCGGTGTTGATAAAACATTGTCGGCTGGATGTATGTCAATAATGACACATACATACTTTGCTCAATGTGTCTGTCCTTTTCAAGTTTACACATACTGAGGACTCTTTATGGATACTGCTAAGAGTTTAATTGCTCTATATCCTAGCATCTATTTTCACACTCACTGTTACCACTGCACCATATTACAGTCATCAATATGACTTGACATTTTTTTAGTACATACATGTGTCTTGAACTCTGATATTAGCAGGTACTATCTATCTGTTGTTCTAAAATGATATAAAGCTTTTGTTGTTTTTCTGTCACAAGGTTTCAGCTGCAACAGATCATTACCATGCAGAGGAGGCCATGACATGTGCTTCCCCCAATGAAAACACTGAACAGGTGAATCCATTTCCACTGATTTTAGCTATAAACAGGTTTTCTCTCACAGATTACCTGGGTGTTGAGGTCAGATTTTTACATCAAACTAAATGGCTTAGATCACACGTGTCAAACTCGTGCCCTGGACGGCCGAGACGCTGCAGGTTTTCTCTCCAACCAGTTTCTTCAGCAGGTGATTTAATTGATGAGCTCCTTCCCTCCAACTGAAGGTGTTGATCATTAAAATCACCTGCTTTAGTGACTGGCTGGAAAGAAAACCTGCAGTGTCTCGGCCCTCCAAGGCACGAGTTTGACACCCCTGGCTTAGATGAATGGGTGCTGGAGACAAAACATATTTTGAACATTATCCCTCTTATGGTAACTCACTACATATAGCAGGTGCTATTGTTGTTCATAACTGATTATTGAATGAAATTGTATCCCTTATTCTTCAGGAGAACAGAACTGAGGCAGATCCACAACCTGCTGCTGTGGCCATGACATCTGACTGCTTGACTGATGATAAACAGGTGACTTACTCTATATTCTAAATGTTAACATAGGTCTGATTTTATGCAGTAACAAAACACTGTTGGCTGGTTGTCAATATACTGTAGAATATTGCACACACAGGCCTAGTCAGGTGGAGACATACTAAGGACTGTATATTTAGACAATATTAACAGTAATATTACTGCAATGGGTTTTTAATGCTAAGTGTTACACATACACAGTCCTCAGTGTGTCAGTCCTGTCAGGTGTAGACGTAACGAGGTCTGTGTGTTTGGGCCCTATACATGGTAATACTGTATTATTGAGATGAGGTTCCGACATAAATGCTACTACACATACACAGTCCTCAGTGTGTCAGTCCTGGTCAGGTGTAGACATAACGAGGACTGTGTGTTTGGGCCCTATACACCATAATACTGTACTTAATTACTGAGATGAGTTTCCGATGTGAAATGTTACACATACAGTCCTCAGTGTGTCAGTCCTGGTCAGGTGTAGACATAACGAGGACTGTGTGTTTGGGCCCTATACACCATAATACTGTATTACTGAGATGAGTTTCCGATGTGAAATGCTACACATACAGTCCTCAGTGTGTCAGTCCTGGTCAGGTGTAGACATAATGAGGACTGTGTGTTTGGGCCCTATACACCATAATACTGTATTACTGAGATGAGTTTCCGATGTGAAATGCTACACATACAGTCCTCGGTGTGTCTGTCCTGGTCAGGTGTAGACATGAACTCTGATATTAGCAGGTACTGCCTGTTGTTCTAAATGATATAAAGCTTTTGTTGTTTTTCTGTCACAAGGTTTCAGCTGCAACAGATCATTACCATGCAGAGGAGGCCATGACATGTGCTTCCCCCAATGAAAATACTGAACAGGTGAATCCATTTCCACTGATTTTAGCTATAAACAGGTTTTCTCTCTCAGATTACCTGGGAGTTGAGGTTAGATTTCTACATCAAACCAAAGTGCCCGGATGAATGAGCGCCTGAGACAGAAATATTTGTCATCTGTGACACACAACTTTACTCTCCAAGCCATTTCCAAGCCAGTTCTGTAATTTAAAAAGTTTTAACTTGCAGAATGCAGTGTTGCTTAAGTAGTTTTTTACAGAAATCGTAGAAAAATGCCATATCATACTCACTAGCAGCTTATCCTCTAGGTCAGTGGCGTCAAACTCACTTTCACCTTGGCCATTTGGACCATTATGGTTATTCTCAGAGGGCCATTTTTTTATTTTATTGTAAAAATTATTTTGTATTACAATTTTTACTTCAATATATTTATATTAATTGAAAACAAAATTAAATTACAGCATAGCGTACATATAAAAATGCAATACTATAAATATAATTTTACAATACTATAAAAGTAAAATAATGAAAAATATTGCTTAAAAAGTAGATAAAATCATTAACTAAATTACAATGTATGTAGAAATATATATATATATATATATATTAATATTAACATAAGTGTCCTTTTGACATGCATTATTTCAAGGTTTTCACGGGCCACATAAAATGATATAGCGGGCCAAATCCGGCCCCTGGGCCTTGAGTTTCACACCTGTGCTCTAGGTGGTTGTGGTGGGGGGGGGCATTTCCCAGCTAACATTAGCTCTTTATGTTGGAAAGGTAGGCTTCTTCTGCTTGTACTGCATTATGCTATCCTCTACAAAAGTTGTTACCAGCAGAGGTAGTCAATGTGGTAAAACGTTTTTTTTATTTTAGGTAGAGTTTGCTACATCTGCTACATCATCAGCACTAGTATGTTTTAGAGGATACTAAAAAATAAGAATTTATTCCTGACAAATAATTTAAATTTTAATTTGTGATGGCCAGTGAATAGATTTAATTCATGCAATTGTATTTAAGTTTTCATTGGTCAGTGCTAACACAATATATCTCATCTATTTTTATCAGTCAGATTGTAAAGGTTGTACTTATTTGTGATGCAATTTTAAAGTCACTGTTTTTGCTGTTGTTGGGTTTAACAGGGCTGTAAGCATGACTTGGTGTCCTCGGTAGTACCAAGCTTGGAAAAATGTTCCCTGTGTACTGGACCCTTTTCGGCCTTGAAATGGATTGGCGTGAGATGTAAAGGTAAGTATTGTGTCTTCATGAGGAAGATGTGCATGTATCTATTAATAAACCACAATTATTACTGCAATTGTCCAGTGGCGGAGCCAGAAATTTTTCATTGGGGTGGCCAAGGTGAGACCATTACTCTCATAGGGGTGGCACGCACTGATTGATACTTGAAATGTCTAGATGACATTCATTATTGTTGTTGTTGGAAAATTATTTCTTAATTATTAGAATTATTATGATATTTATTCATTGTTAGAATTTTTGCTTTTTTGACTTTTTCCTTCCTTAGTGTTACCAACTCTTAACAATCAATATGCAAATTAATAATCTGGTTATTTTCATGTCCTTAAGGAACAAAAGAAATTGGATTTAAAGTACTTACATGCATAATTAAATGGAAGTATTTCCACAGTGCAACATTTACTTCAGTAATGGCATTAACACATTCGTGAGACAATTTCACAGGAACCCACCAAAGTCATCATGGAAAACATACCTACCGCTTGCACTTCATGCAAGACGCACTTTTATTGACGGGCATATAGCACTCTCTTGTTTCCCATGTAAAATTGTGTGCTGCAGTGAAATGCGTCCCAGTGGAAAAGACCTAATGTTCCGCACCACGGAGCCGCGTTTGTCAAAATTGTCCTGCAGCAGTCGGGGGGGGCCACTGGGGTGGCCGGCAAGTGGCCAATGTTGGCCCTGGCCACCCCCTAGCTCCGCCACTGCAACTGTCTGAAAAGACTACCGTTCTACAGCTGCTTGACTATAGATAAAAGGAAAATTTGTATGGACAACATATTAAGCAATATTTGGAGAGGGCAACAAGAGCATTGTAAAAGCCACAGTATATGCACAGACGGAAATCTGTCTATATTATCTGTTTTAGTTTGCTGCGGCTTCTGGCACAAATCCTGCTATGTCAAGGGGATGAACACTGACTCTAAATGCCGACCATTTGTAAGTGTATTTAAGAAATTGTATTGTTTAACTGTGTACTTAAAGGTCAGTAGAGTGATCTCTTCTTCTCTTCCCCCCCCCCCCCCCCCCCCCCCCCCCCCCCCCAGGATCAAGTTACTGAAGGAACTAGTTCAAGTTTCAGTGAAGAGATATCAGAGGAGGACTATGTACCTGACTCTTACAGTGACTCAGACAATTCAGGAGAAATTTTAATAGGGCCTTCAAAATATTTTCAAGAAGTGCCTGATAATGAAGTGTTCTGCACTGAGCCTCCCTCTGAAATTCTGGCGAAAACACCTTGCCAAGAGCAGCTCTTAGATGAAGTCACGTTACCTGACATTAAAGAAGCAGACAGTACCATGCATCTTGAGAAGAATTGTGGCGACCCCAAGCAACCCTCAGAGGTCGTTCAGCCTGAAGTTCAGAAAGACACTGTTGAAGATCAATTTGAGACCACGGACAAAACTGGAGAAGATCAGTATGTACAGTCTTCAGGCGTATCCTCTTCTGGAAGTAAGATCAATTATTGCTACATTTGTGGCAAAGCACAGTCAAAAATTACTCGCCACTTGAAAACCCATGAGAAGACAAATGTGGATGTTGCTCAAGTTTTAGCACTCCCAAAATACTCCAAAGAACGACAAAGACGGCTGAACATACTACGGAACAAAGGAAATCATAAACATAATACAGAAGTTTTAACAAGTGGGACTGGAGTGCTGAAAATGAAACGCAAACCCAAGAATAAGCATGATGTTAAACAGTATGTGCATTGCATGTATTGCCATGCTTTGTATCTTCGGAGGCATCTGTGGCGACATCTTCAAAAATGCCTCTCAAAACCAGGAGAAACCAACAAAGGGCAAGGAAGAACTAGGGTCCTTTCCTTGGCCACAATGTCAGAGTCAGCCCTACCTCAACAGATATCCCAAGGTGTTTGGAAACTGTTAACTACTATGAAAGATGATGAAATTTCTGCTGCTGTGCGAGGTGACTTCTGCATTCTTCAGCTGGCGCAGTCATTTTTCAACAAACATGGTCACGATCCCACCAAATATGAATATATTCGGCAGAAGCTTCGTGAAGTTGGAAGACTTCTACTAATACTGTGTAAAGAATTTTCCATATATAATCTTGAGGATGCCATAAGACCTGCAAATTTCCATTCGGTTATCCAAGCAGTCAAGACGGTGTCTGGGTTTGATGATGAAAAGCACTGCTACAAAACGCCAAGCCTCGCACTGAAGTTGGGTCACTCATTGCAAAAGATCAGTGACATCATCCACTGCAGAGCTTTAATGACAGGAGACAGTGAGCTGAAAAAGTCAACCCAGACTTTCAAAAAGCTTTACACCTCAAAGTGGTCTGAACTTGTCTCTCATACTGCTTTGACCACCTTGAATGAGGCACACTTTAACAAGCCATCCACCCTGCCTTTTACTGAAGATGTGCAATGTCTTCACCAGCATCTTGAAAAGACAACAGATTTGGCATCTGAGAACCTGGGAAAAACGCCTTCACCACAAGTTTATGGTGAACTTTGCAGAGCAACTTTGGCAAAGATAATACTATTCAACCGAAGACGTGGAGGGGAAGTTGCAAAAATGCAATTAAACAGCTTCCTTGGGAGGGACACGACGCCTTTACATAAGGATGTTGCTGTTGGCCTCACAAAGTTTGAACAAAAACTCTGTGAACATTTCAGCCGGGTGGAAATTAGGGGTAAAAGAGGACGAAAAGTTGCTGTGTTGCTTTCACCAGATGTGGTTGATTCATTGACACTTCTTTTCAACAAAAGGAAAGAATGTGGAGTTCCAGAGGAGAACAATTTTTTGTTTGCAAGGCCCCACTGTTTAACTCCTTACAGAGGACAGGACTGTTTAAGGACTTATGCAAATGAGTGTGGTGCTCAGAACCCAGAACTCCTCAGGTCAACACAGTTACGCAAACATGTTGCAACGTTGTCCCAGGTCCTGAACCTCAAAAACCACGAACTGGACCAAGTTGCAGACTTCCTCGGCCATGATATTCGTGTCCACAGAGAATACTACAGGCTTCCAGAGGCTACAACACAGCTGGCCAAAATATCCAAACTACTGCTTGCCATGGAGAAAGGGTCCATCACAAACCTTCAGGGAAAAACTCTTGAAGAGATTGAGATAGAAGGTATTGTTCAAGGTTTAGGATAGATTAATATTTCATACATTTTGTAGGCAAGCATTCTTTGACGATATTTAGCAAAGCATCACTTGTCTACAGACTATTTAGTGACTTCATGATGTAAACAAGTTAATGTTAAAAAGTACCGCAATTGATCTTTTGTTTGTTTTTCAGATAATCTTGACTTCACTGCTTCTGAAGCAAGTGAAGAAAGTGAAGCTGAGGAAGATGATCAGCCCTCATATCCACAAACAGACATGGGTAAGTGCAGCAAATAAATTGCAAAATTTACAGACGTTAGCCAAAAAAATAATCTTTGTATTTGGAGATTTCAACATTGACCTTCTAAATTCAAATAATCAAAACAGAATAGATAACTTTATAGATACAATGAACAGGATTACAGATCACTGCAACATTAATTGATAATATATTCACTGATTTCGATAACAAAACGACGAGTGGACTCTTAATGATTTTACTGACCATCTTCCAGTGTTTACGATTTATAATAAACTATAAAAAGAGAAGGACGATATCAGGACATTCAAAAGATCACATACAGAGGAAAGTATTAGTGCCTTTTGGAAAAGCAAAGATGGGAGTGCGTATATAGCGAGAATGTCAACGAAGCATATTAAAACTTTATATTTATATGAAGTGCTATAACAGACATTGTCCACTGAGAGAAGTATCTAATAAGCAAAGGAGGAGAAATCAGCCATGGATGACCAAGACTACTAAATGCCTGTAAGAAGAAAAATACACGATATAGGAGATTTATCATTCAAAACACTAAAGAAGCAGGAAAAATATATAAAACATACAAAAATAAGTTAACAAATATTTTAAGAGCGTGTAGGAAAGAATATTATAGTCTATTATTAAACAAGAACAAAAACACTAGAGCAACATGGGGCATTCTAAACAGTATTATACGGAACGGTGCCAAGAAAGCAGACTACCCTCTTTATTTCATCAACGGAAATGACAAATATGACAATATGAATCAGGTTGTTGAAAAGTTCCACAATTACTTTGTAAATATTTGACCGGAACTGGAAACAAAGATCCCAAATTACCCACTAGCAGAGGAAAGAAATGAGGTTATAGACAGGAATCCCACTTCCATGTTCCTCACTAACGTCACACAAAAGGAAATCATTGATATTGTTAATAAATTCAAAGCGAAAACAACCGATTGCAACGGAATAGAAATGGAAACGATAAAAAGGGTTATAAATGAGATTGCACAACCGCAAACGTACCTCAGTAACCTATCATTCCAGACAGGTAAATTCCCAAACAATATGAAAATAGCTAAAGTAGTTCCAGTCTTTAAAAATGGAAACAAACATCAATTTATAAACTACCGACCAGTGTCCTTATTGCCACAATTTTCCCAAATCATTGAAAAACTATTTAATAACAGGTTGGACAATTTTTTATAAATAAAAATGAGTTACTCGCGGACAGTCAATACGAATACAGAAGTAACATTTCAACTTCCATGGCACTGATTGAAATTACAGAGGAAATTACCAATGCTATAGATCACAGAAAGTATTTATGGATTTAACAAAAGCCTTGGACACAATTAATCATGATATTCTAATCACTAAACTAGAAAGGTATGGAATCAGAGGGTTAGTCTTGAACTGGGTTAAAAGCTTCTTCGCCGACAGGAGGCAATATGTGAAGCTAGGAGAATATACATCCGAGGAATTAAACATATCATGCGGCATACCCCAGGGGTCAATCCTAGGACCAAAACTATTCAATCTGTATATACTGCTAAAAAAAAATTAGAGGAACACTTGGAAAACACATCAGATCTAAACTGGGGGAAAAATGATGTTGAATATGTTTCCTGATAATAAGTGGGTGATGTATTAGTAACAAAATGATGCCACATAATTTGATAGAAATGAAAATGATCACCCTATAGAGGGGGGAAATCAAAGACACCCCGAAAATGAAAGTGGAAAAAATGATGCAGCACACTGGTCCATTTTGCCAAAATGGCATTGTAGCAACTCAAAATGATTGTCAGTAGTTTGTGTGGCCCCCACGTGCTTGTACGCATGCCTGCCAACGTGGGGGCATGCTCCTAATGAGACTACGGATGGTGTCCTGGGGGATCTCCTCCCAGATCTGGACCAGGGCATCACTGCTCTACCTGGACGCATGGAGGAGATTCCAGGAGACAGGTAGTTACTCCAGGAAAGCTGGACAGGGCCATAGAAGGTCCCTCAACCCTCAGCAGGATCGGTATCTGCTCCTTTGTGCAAGGAGGAACAGGATGAGCACTGCCAGAGCCCTACAAAATGACCTCCAGCAGGCCACTGGTGTGAATGTTTCTGACCAAACAATCAGAAACAGGCTCCATGAGGGTGGCCTGACGTCCTGTAGTGGGCCCTGTGCTCACTGCCCAGCACCGTAGAGCTCGACTGGCATTTGCCATAGACCACCAGAATTGGCAACTACACCACTGGTGCCCTGTGCTCTTCACTGATGAGAGCAAGTTCAACCTGAGCACATGCGACAGACGTGAAAGGGTCTGGAGATGCCGTGGAGAACGTTATGCTGCCTGCAACAACATTCAGCATGACCGCTTTGGTGGTGGGTCAGTGATGGTCTGGGGAGGCATATACTGTATACTAGGTTGGCAGCAGACACAAATACAGTATGTACTGACGTGCTGCTGATGCAACTTTAAATAGCTTTTTTTCCTTACCGTCTTTGTACCGTCTGTACTGTGCATTTGAATGAACACTAGCCTGCATAAAGTACATGGCCCCTATTAAACCGTGATGTACACTTTACAGGACAGGAGAGAGCCTTGCAACCTGTTGACAAACCTGCAGCTGCCTCAGATGGTATGATCCTATCAGTACACCAGCATGGACATTAATCGTTTCATACATTGTAAGTACAATCAATCAATGTTGAGTTATTTTTAAATCGGTGTTTCATATTCCAGACTTCACAGATTACTCTACCCTTGTAGGGACTTCTAGGGGTATGATCAGAGATATAACTTTCACCATCAAGAGATGTGCTGTTGGCACGTTAAAACATTTTGTAAAAAAAAATGACCTAAAGTGAACTATATTTTACAGGACAGGAGAGAGCCTTGCGACCTGTTGACAAACCTTCAGCTGCCGCAGATGGTATGATCCTCTCAGTCCAACAGCATGCACATTTCTGATCCACTGCTTGCAGGTCAGCCGTTCCTGCTGTTATGGTTTATTCTAACCATAAGTTTTTTTTAATATTCCATTCATAGGTGACTCTGCCCTTGAAGGGACATCTAAAGGTGTTGTTTACAATTTTTTTTTAAAAGCAATAAGGAAGTATCAGTAGCATCACTTTTTAAAACTAAAATCAGTGTTCTGTTTTTATTCTATACTTTTATTTGATTGAATTGTCTTTGCACATAAATTGACCTTTTTTTTTTTTTTAAATTAAACTGCTCAAAAAAATTAGAGGAACACTTGGAAAACACATTAGATGTAGACTGGGGGGAAATGATGTTGAATATGTTTCCTGATAATAAGTGGGTGATGTATTAGTAACAAAATGATGCCACATCTTTTGATAGAAATGAAAATGATCACCCTATAGAGGGGGGGAAATCAAAGACACCCCAAAAATGAAAGTGAAAAAATGATGCAGCACACTGGTCCATTTTGCTAAAATGTCATTGTAGCAACTCAATGATTCTCAGTAGTTTGTGTGGCCCCCACGTGCTTGTACGCATGCCTGACAACGTGGGGGCATGCTCCTAATGAGACTACGGCTGGTGTCCTGGGGGATCTCCTCCCAGATCTGGACCAGGGCATCATTACGGTACCTGGACGCATGGAGGAGATTCCAGGAGACAGGTAGTTACTCCAGGAGAGCTGGACAGGGCCGTAGAAGGTCCTTCAACCCTCAGCAGGATCGGTATCTGCTCCTTTGTGTAAGGAGGAACAGGATGAGCACTGCCAAAGCCCTACAAAATGACCTCCAGCAGGCCACTGGTGTGAATGTTTCTGACCAAACAATCAGAAACAGGCTCCATGAGGGTGGCCTGAGGGCCCGATGTCCTGTAGTGGGCCCTGTGCTCACTGCCCAGCACCATAGAGCTCGATTGGCATTTGCCATAGACCACCAGAATTGGCAACTACACCACTGGTGCCCTGTGCTCTTCACTGATGAGAGCAAGTTCAACCTGAGCACATGCGACAGACGTGAAAGGGTCTGGAGATGCTGTGGAGAACGTTATGCTGCCTGCAACATCATTCAGCATGACCGGTTTGGTGGTGGGTCAGTGATGGTCTGGGGAGGCATATCCCTGGAAGGACGCACAGACCTCTACAGGTCAGATAACGGCACCCTGACTGCTATTAGGTATCGGGATGAAATCCTTGGACCCATTGTCAGAACCTACGCTGGTGCAGTGGGACCTGGGTTCCTCCTGGTCCACGACAATGCCCGACCTCATGTGGCTAGTGTATGCAGGTAGTTCCTGGAGGATGAAGGAATTGATACCATTGACTGGCCCCCACGTTCACCTGACCTAAACCCAATAGAACACCTCTGGGACATTATGTTTAGGTCCATCCGGCGCCGCCAGGTTGCTCCTCAGACTGTCCAGGAGCTCATGGATGCCCTGGTCCAGATCTGGGAGGAGATCCCCCGGGACACCATCCGTAGTCTCATGAGGAGCATGCCCCCACGTTGTCA
Source organism: Dunckerocampus dactyliophorus (assembly GCF_027744805.1). Classification (NCBI taxonomy): domain Eukaryota; kingdom Metazoa; phylum Chordata; class Actinopteri; order Syngnathiformes; family Syngnathidae; genus Dunckerocampus; species Dunckerocampus dactyliophorus. The sequence goes on along the minus strand of NC_072832.1, from coordinate 25,959,928 downwards.
GGCATGCGTACAAACACGTGGGGGCCACACAAACTACTGAGAATCATTTTGAGTTGCTACAATGACATTTTAGCAAAATGGACCAGTGTGCTGCATCATTTTTTCACTTTCATTTTTGGGGTGTCTTTGATTTCCCCCCTCTATAGGGTGATCATTTTCATTTCTATCAAATGATGTGGCATCATTTTGTTTCTAATACATCACCCACTTATTATCAGGAAACTTATTCAACATCATTTTTCCCCCAGTTTAGATCTGATGTGTTTTCCAAGTGTCCCTTTTAATATTTTTTTAGCAGTATATTTTTTATTGGAGTTTTGGCTTTATTGCCTATAAGTTACACAACAATGAAATATTAACATTAAGAATGTTATCAGTATTGACACTAATACTGTTTTGTTTGCTGTTTTTTAGAGGATAATAGGAAGAAAAAGGCCAACAGAAAAAAAACCCATCATGAACCAAGTGGTAAATTACACATACACAGAAGACGCAATTCAATAACCTCTGTACTCAAATGTGACAAGTAACATGGATGTAGAGGGTACTACCTGTATAAAGCAAGGTACTTTTGGTTTGCCCTGTCACACTTTTGCTTTTACTCTCTCAACCACATTGTCAGATAATTATTGTATAAATACTCATATTACGTTAAGTTGTTTTCAGATTCCTTTTTTTTTTTTTTTTATTGCTTTGATGTTGGACAGCAGGTTACTTGGCAATGCACTGAAGTTATAAACAAATTCTTAACAGGGGCACTGTCCTCTCAGATTTTAACTGGTGGAACATCATGTGCTAAAGTCAGTAGAACAAACTTAAATTCATGAATATACTTTTAGCAGATGAATTAAAAATGCCTCATGTTACTATACAGCAGCCTTGTGCCAGTTTTATCAGCAGTAAAGCAAATACAGAGGTAATTTGTGCTGCAAATATTCAAAGGCTTTTTAAGCCAACAGCAATTACAGAAATCTAATGTAAAACCATCAAATGTCCACTGCAATAATTCACAATTCTCTAAATGAAATTTATGACTCTAATATACAGTATGAGATCTTTGTGCCCTACATCTGAAAACACCTTCCACATAGTCACATGACAAATGGAAAGAAAATGAATTAACCAAGGCTTTCGGTTTTTGTTTACAATATAGTTTCTTTTTTTTAGTGGTTCCCAAAAATGCTGAAGTGGATGATCCTAGGAGGAAACAAAAACAGCCGTGGTCTCCAGCTGAGGTTGCAGCAGTGATGAGACACTTTAAAGATTACATCGAGAAGGGTAAACTAGCGACAATGATTCAGTGTCAGCAGTGCAAGACTGCTGAGAATCATGCTCTTGCCAATCGCACTGTTCAAAATATAAGAGACTTTGTAAGAAATCGTGGCATAACCCTGAAGAGGAAGAACCAGTAAGTGAACAGGCACAGTTTGATTTTGATAGTGTGTTTTGTTACATGTTAAAGTTAAGAGCTGGTCTCTGTTACGTTGTGACAAAACAACAAAAAAATAAAGTTGGTTGCTTGTAACTGTTTATGCCTGGTGTAATGTCTTTGTCTATCAGATATGTATTACTAGGTTTTACCTGAGGTGGCTAATGACATTTCATATTGAGTACGTCTTACAAACATGCCTAATTGCTCACCACAGATCAGGTATGTCTTTAAATTTCACAATAGTATTGTGTGTAGCTATTTGTCCTCATATACTGGGTGTGTCCTATTAATGCACATTACCTTCATTTTTGTGTTTGTGTGAATCCATGTTCCAGCAAGTCACATTTGACCCTCCAAGTCACATTAGTGTCAGTGTTTGTGTGTTGTGTGACAACTGTCCTTATAAATCAAGTTGGTTCTGATAATTCTCATTTTTGTCATGGGCGGGGTTTAGGCAGCTCATTAACTTTGTCCTTACAAGTCGGCATAGTGTCAGGTTGTTGTAACTTGAGCTGCTTTTTGTGTTTCTGGTTTTTGAAGTGAGATTTGCATAGTACAGCCCAAACCAGATTTTTTGATATATGCCACGCCTCTGGGAAACAAGCGGAAAGGGGTGCCACCCTAATACACCAAAAAACTTGTTTGGAGAGAAGTGTCCTCATAGTACTTATAAACCCGTATGTGTGTGTGTGTGTGTGTGTGTGTGCGTGCGTTCGCGTGTGTGTGTATGAAATGCCAGCATGTTGGCGCCACGGTGCGGGGATGTTATGTCTAGCTGCAGTAATGCTAGAAGCCGTCCAACGATGGACAGAGTTGTTTACTTCCTCTACAATCTTTTCTGCCATCTGTCTTTTCATCTGAACACTCATCTAAACATCTAAACATCTCAACATCTCAGACTGTCCTCAGCCAACCTCACGCCGGCATTTCTGTCCTCGCTGTCCTGCCGCTTGTCCTCTGTGTGTCCTCCAGTGTGTCCCGTCTCATGTAAGAATCCCAAATGCCAACTTCATTTCAATGCAACATGTGTGTGCGTGTGCACCTGTGGTGGTAAAGAGCGTGCGTGTACGCAGGAAGCTGATGGCGAGCCTCATGATGGATGCCTTGTCCAGGTGAGCGCTGACGCTGTGAGGTAGAGGAAGCTGGTGAGCCAGCTCGTAGAAAACTTCCGTTTCTTTGCTGCGCCGACAACGGGCCGCGTCACGTGACTTCTCCTTGCGACGCTCCGAGCTGCTCCTGCACAACACACACACACACACACACACACACACACACACACAGAATCAGAAGCACAAAAGGAGCAATTTACGTTCCAAATATGATTCAGATATGATGGTACAGTCATGAGGAGTGTGGATTATGTATTGACTTGGAGAAACGCCTTCTCTAGCCTGCTAACCAGCTAGCCTCTCGCGCTAGTCTAATGACCAGGCTAACACGTTCATACTTTGACCTTTGACCTCAGCCCACCAGTCCGTCCCGACCTTCATGCGGCCATCTTCCTTCTCCTGACAACGTGAAGGTTCTCCTCCAGACACCACAAAACATTGCAACGCCACTTTGCTACTTCAGCTCTGCTGGTTCCGCCTCCTGCCAGGCCTCAGCCCCACCCCCCAGGCCACATGCGCACGCACGCACACAAATACAGTTTTACTGGAGGACAAGATAACGTTGAGGAAAAGGATGAGCAGACCGACGATGATTATCTTACCTTAAATGTCACATGAGTGCATCTGCCTGCACTTTACACTCATTAACCTACAATGATGCTAACACGCTAACGTGTGTGTGTGTGTGTGTGTGTGTGTAGGCCACTCTTTGATGTTGTGTGTCCATTGTTGGCGCAGAGACTTGCAGGATGCCAAACAATGGTGGTGACCAGTCTTGTGATGTGGCGGCCACCCCTGCGTGGCGTGCATGTGAGGTGAAAGGTCACGGCGACTGAACGTCAATAAGTGACCGACACACATTTGAGGGCCTGGTGCTAAAAATGCTTCATGTTCAGAAGACACAACCTTTAATTTAGTGCATCTGACGTACTTCCTGTTGGCAAGTGTGAAACCTCAGAACCTTTTAGTCCCATATTTGTGTTCTTCTCCTGTGTTGGAGCCCCCTACCCTGCCAGATACTTCAAATACGCCTCCAACGCAGACGCAGTTCAAATTTATTACAAATGTCTTATTAAAAATAAAATGTATAAAAAAGATAACACCTAGAAAAAAAACACCTATTCAATATCTTATGTAATAAAAATCTTATTTAATAATCTAATTCATTAGATATATAATTTATGAACAGTAAAATTTACAAAATATTATTTACAAAAAAATCTATTTTATTACAAATTTCTTGCTAAAAATAAAATGCATCAAAAAGAGTTTATTTAAAAATGATAATGTATTAAACATAGTAGTCGTAAAATCCTAAATAGTAATAAAAATATGTTAAAATATTATTTATAAAAACTATTCCTTCATAATGTAATTGATCACTAATATTATTTTTCAAAATCTTATCGATTGATTGATTGAAATCCCAATGATTAAATATCAAATTTCTAATTGAAAAGACCACATAAGTTCTGAAAAATGCATGTGGTATTTTGGTCTTGCCTGACAAAAGAAGCTAGCTGTGTTCTTCCTCGTGGATGCGCCCCATACGTCTCTCACCCTCGTCTTCCGCCGCCTGTGGTTAGCGTGTGACGCCGCCAGCACATGAGGCAGGATGACAGCAATAAAGTCGTGTCTGTTCTGCTCCACTAATGGCACTGCTCATGTACTTTGGCCCTGCGGCAACCCCCCCCCCCACCTCTCTCCCTCGTGCACATGGCTTCGTCTGTGCACGTGCCGACTTGAGTGTGATGAACAAACACCCCTACCGACACACCGCAAGGCATGCTGGGTAACGCTACACTATATTTAGCGGGTCATCAGAACCCTTTAGGCCAAGGGTGTCAAACTGGTGCCCTGGAGGGCCGAGACCCTGCAGGTTTTCTTTCCAGCCGGTCACTAAAGCAGGTGATTTTAATGATCAACACCTTCAGTTTGAGGGAAGGAGCTCATCAATTAAATCACCTGCTGAAGAAACTGGTTGGAGAGAAAACCTGCAGCGTCTCGGCCTTCCAGGGCACCAGTTTGACACGTGTGCTTTCGGCAGTCTGGTTTAGCTAGCTAGCCACCACCACACATATATTGCAGTCCTGTGGGAAACTCTCCTTCATGTTGAACTTCCTTACGCTCACTGAACTTTAACTTACAAGCATTCTCGTCTTCCTCCAATTACTCTGCTGTTTATGAACACAATACGCACGCACACACACACACACACACACACACACACACACACACACACACACACACACACACACACGGGACCATGTTGTGATAACAAGCTGAGAGGCGCTTATAGGAAACAGATCCCCCGAACACAGCAGGTGTCTATGTGAACGTGCATGTGCGTGTGTGTGTGCATGTGAAGTGTGTGTGAGCTGATGCGAGAGGCGGGGCTACAGCCTGGACGGGTGGCCAGCCAATCACAATACAGGAAGACATTTTACTGAACTGTCATTTCACGTACGGAACTCATTTTGATTTGGAATGATGACCACGTCTCCAACTTCAGGTGAGCTCGCATTGTGCCAGGGAGGAACGGCGGGCACGTATGACCGTCGGCTGAATGGCATTCGTAATACACACGCGGCACAAACATGGTCTTCGTCTTCCCCTTTTGGCCCTTTCCAACACGCACTAGCGACACCAACAAGAACCAAGCGGGACAGCACATGATTGACGCACGTCGAGGATGTGACTGTGTCTCACTTGGTGCGCTTTTTTTAGTCTTAACACCACTTTGTTTGCTACTTGACATTGTAAATGTCATACACACACACACACACACACACACACACACAAGCACACACACACGCCTTTCCTTGCTTACAGTAGGGTCTTCCTGTAGTTGTGGCGCCGACACACAAACACAGAACAACAATACAACACTGGCTAATCTGTGATCCCCGGGAACACTGAGTTCTGGAAACACAGCCAAGCACACACACACACACACACACACACTCACACACACACACACACACACACACACACACACACACAGCCAAACAAATAGCTATCCCGCTCAGGGGCCCCAGCTTCAGCTCAATCAGGGGAAGAACGATGCAGGAGATTGCTGATCATTGTGATAGTCCATGAAAGACACGCACACGCGCACACACACACACACACACACACACACACACACACACACACACACAAATAAACAAACCGGCCGATTCAGAGGGGCACAGAGACGATGGCGACGGAGGACACAGGTGGCCTTCGCCAGCCAGACAAGGAGTCGGAATACCAAACACGATGGTCAACGTGCAGACACACACTTTTACTTTCTTCCTTCCACTGCCAAATATCTCGTTAGTCGTCATGTTATTTATGACAAATATTATTTATTAACCAGCTCATACGTTAAAAACATTATTTAGTACAAACTCTGTTAAAAAAATCTGATTAAAAACAAATTTCATTTATTAAAATACAAATGATTCTTTATTAAAAATACAATGGAGAAAAAAATATTGTTTATTAAAAATGTAATTTATTTAAAAAAGACTATTAAAAATCATAATTATTTAAAATATCATTAAAAATGGAATTTCTTTCCAAATCTTACTTATTAAAAACCAAATTTATGAAAAAAATATGACTGATTGAAATGTTATTCATTAAAAATCTCATTTATTAATAATAAAATGTATTAAAATATACTAAATATCATTTGTTAAACATGTCATTCACTAAAAATAACATATTTAAAATATTAAAACTCATTCATTAAAATTATTATAATATATTATATTATTGATGTTATATTATATTTGCACACATTATATATTATATTTATTATTTATTTATTCACGAATTATTTATAACTGTTAAAATATTTATTTAATAATGTATACCAATATTTATTTAAAAAAATATTAATTAAAATTCTCATTATATTCAAAATAATTGATAAAAAATTGAATTCATTAAAAAGGTATGTAGTTTTCTGGTCTTGGCTAAACTGAAAGAAATGCAGCCACGCTGTTGGCAGGCCATGTGCAACTCTCATTCTCGTCTTTCTCTGCCTGTGATTAGCGTGTCACTCACACCAACGAGACAAGAATACGAAAAGACGCCAAACAGGTAGCAGGAAGTCACATGCATGTACCATGAACATGAACCATGATGATGACATCAACCATGAGAACCGACGTGCAGATATAAGATATAACAACAAGTCGGTTGTCATTAGGCCTGTCACGATAACAGATAATTGTGTTACAAATTATCATCGATAATCAATTTCATCAACATTACCGGTAGATCGCCAAGATAGTTTGGGTCGATCGCATAAAATGTCACTTTGTAGATACCCTGCGGCATTTCTAGCTACACACGGTGATGCAACTTTCATCTTTATTATTCTGATTACGAATAAACTAGCTCAGCGGTAAGATGCTTATATCTACAGCAAAAGTTATCTGTTCACTTGTAGCGGCTACTTATTTAGAGTGGATTGTCTGATGGCTTCGCTTGGCGTCATGAACTCTACTACAGAAATCAGTGTTTTCTACACGTTGGCTTCTTAAACTATTATTTTATGATGAAATGGAAAATGTCCCGATCGCTGAAACCTTTTCAATATGTTGCCTCGACTTGGGCTGCTTTGTCTTTTGCATCATCATTTTCATTTATTGTATATCGGTAATGTTTGATAGCAAATGCTAACTGGACGTAATACATGAACTGCGTGTCCTAGTGAACATTATGTAGCTAGTTTGACATATTACCAATACTCAGGTTGTGCACACAGCTATTGAGGAATATGTGGAATGATCTTTATTGCCATATTGAATATAATTATGATATCAACTACTCTGATTACCTGTAAACCTTGCATGCTGAAAAAGTGCGTGCACCCCTAATACACATGCATAACGTACATAAATACATAATATAGTAAATATATACTGTATATTTATAGCAGGAGGTAGATCTTTGGGACTCGGTCATTTTAAAAGAAGCTTGCATGCTGAAAAGTGTGAGCACCCTTGGTGTGCGGTGTACCTGCGTGAGGCATTAGCTTGACACAGAAGTTGCCTGTATGTATGTTTTTGCAATATAGCCAGCGACACGGTCTGTGAGCGCGCACCATTCTACACTGTTTTGTTTATATTTGCCGACCAAACACCTCAGTACACACACGCATACATGCACATGTCAATTTATCAAGGCCGTCATAATTATCGAACTGGATTTTGAAATCATTCGATTCATCGTGACAGACCTAGTTGTCATTGTTCACTTAAAAGAACCACTGAACGGACTCGACTCATTTGTGAACGTCACACAAGAGAAGCGAGATGGATGCAACAGTGAGCTGTGAATCGTCTGCTTTTCACCATGGAAGTACACGCTTCACTACTTCAACATCATTAATGAACAACACATTTGCAAAAATGAATTATACTTTATGTACAGGTACATGTCAAGTGTACTTTATGTACCACAACCACTCAAATGTCATCAAACAAAGCACCGAAGCTAAATGCCCATTCTTTCTCATATTTGAAGCTTTTTCCTAAAAGTAATGCAATCATTACTTTTCATGCTTTTTGGGAAAGTAACTAGTAACTATAACTTATCACTAGGGGTGTCATGAGACAGCCAGTTCACAAGACGAGACGATACGCGAGATTGTCACTACGAAAACGAGATGACGTTTTAACTTTACATTTAACAAAAGTACAATGAAAAAATATATGACAATATATTGCAATATACTCATTTTATTTCTACTACATTACATTTTTCTGCTCTTTGTGTGTATGCTAGCGGCCCCGCCTCCACCCACCGAGACAAAGAGACTGTATGACTGAAAAAATGTCATTGTTCTATGGAACAAACATGCCAAGGTCCTGAAAGCAATGCTCAGAGTGAACCCTCTTCCTACCTGTTTGGAGGCGAGAGACGAGGAAAACAGACACGCACGCACATGGCAACATATTGATTATCCACTTCATTTTCATTTGTTGTGTGATTAATTCATTTATTTTTCATTCCAGGCTTTGTGCCCATGAGACATGTTTTTTTCTGAATGAGAAATCTTGTCATGTTTTAATCTTGCGAGATGTTGCGCCAGCCCTGCTAATGACTTTTTGTCAAATCATTTGCCCGTCACTGGTGTTGACACCCTAAAAGACGCCTCTCATGGCAGCGATCCGGCATGACGACGTGTAATCTGTGCGAAGGATTGCAGCGACTTAACAGGAAAGGAATGCCGCTCTTTTTCCACTTTGTCTGTATTGGAGCTTCTCACGCCACATGCTTCAAGTTGAGCTGAGAGAAAAAAAAAGCGTCTTGCGTGTGTTTTAGTGTGACGCAATGTTAGCTGCAAAACATTCTGACAGGCAGCGTGTGACATCACCGTGGCAACAAGCTAAGTAAGCTAGCAACGTTCAGCCAAAACATGACGTCTCAGGAACATTAGCCCGTCTCGTTATTGGGTCCAGAACCATTTTTAAGGTCACATGACATCAGGCAGCAAATATGCGCACGTGTGCACGTGTGAGCGATGTTAGATGTCATTAACAAAATCACCATCAAGAAACGCCAACAATCCTGCCGCCATTTGCAGGAAACCTCCCAAGCGACAGAATACCAGAAGCACTTGGACCTCAGCCAAGGCGATGCTGGCCCAGCTTCCATTTTGGTAGCGGAAGAGTGGGAGTCGATGGTGGTCAGGAAACAGGAAATGGCAAGGAGACAGAGTTCTGACGGAGGGGACCGGGACACACAGGGGGTCAAATGAGGACTCAGATGTGCGGCAAAGGCAATGAATCTGTGAGAACCTCAAATGAAAAGCAAATGAAGCTCAGTAGGGTCCAAACCCAAAATGTACGGTCATGAATAATCACAACAAAGATTTAAGTCCAGCATTCTTGTGTCTCAAAGAACAGCACAAACGAGGTTTTTAACCCAGCTCGTCCAGCTCGTATGATTTTATCCAAACGCTTTACCACTAAAGCAGCCACACACACACAACAGGATTTATAAACTATTTTTATTCAGCCTTTTGTGCAACCTACACAGCTTGTGAAAGTAGAGCTTGTGTGCTTTGCAGTGATATCCACATCACTACGGTACAGCAAACCACTGTATCACAGCAGCCCAGAAAAGACAAGGTTCTGTTACAAAGCAGAGTGGGGGGGTTGTTGGCAAAGGGGCACCAGCATGTGTGACGGAGAGGGACAGTGGTTTGCATGTTTTGTTTTGGGGCTACAACTAATGATTATTTTCTTACTCAATTCATCTGAAGTTTGTTGTTTGGATGAATGGAGTTATGTTTCTTTGTGGATTCATCTGAAACTTGTGGTTTGGGTGAATGGAATCATGTTTCTTAGTGGATTCATCTGAAATTTGTGGTTTGGATGAAAGGAGTCATGTTTCTTAGTGGATTCATCTGAAGCTTGTGGTTTGGATCAATGGAATCATGTTTCTTTGTGGAACCTGAATCTTGTTCGTTTGGGTCAATGGAGTTAAGATTCTTAGTGGATTCACTAATGATTATTTTCTTATTCAATTCATCTGAAGTTTGTTGTTTGGATGAATGGAGTTATGTTTCTTTGTGAATCCATCTGAAACTTGTGGTTTGGATGAATGGAATCATGTTTCTTCGTGGATTCATCGGAAACTTGTGGTTTGGGTGAATGGAATCATGTTTCTTACTAGATTCAGCTGAAACTTGTGGTTTGGATGAATGGAGTCATGTTTCTTAGTGGATTCACCTGAATGAAGCTTGAGGTTTGAATGAACGTAGTCATGTTTCTTAGTGGATTCATCTGAAACTTTAGGTTTGGATCAACAGAGTCACGGTTTAGATGTGTATATGTAAATGGAGCTCAATTATCATCAATAGGGCTAGTTCATTTGTTTAAATCATTTATATGATGTTATTACTGCTTATATTTCCTTGCATTTTTTCTATTAAATCCTTTGACCCTGAGCCTCCTTTGATACAAAAGAGTATGCGGTATCATACAAGTGAATTTCTTATGGGTTGTTCCGGCTTATTATTTAAAATTGACACGCCCTTGTGATCGTATTCAGATGAAGAGAAGCAGACATAAAGTGTAGTGTCCAGAGAACATAATGAAACGTTTACTCTCTTGTTCATGGTCTGGATGTAGTGGGGCCGCCTGCACACACTAGGCTCTTAACTCCTGGGTGAGCTCTCTTCGCTCCTGACTAAGAAGTCTCAACTTTAACTGGGGATACCCAGCCCTTTAAACGGAGTAGTCAGGCGGGAGGTGCGTGCACTTGAAACATACGAAGTGTGGTCTTGCCCCTCCGGGGTAACTAGGGTTTAAACAGATGCTGACGGAGCATATCAAGATGAAGCAAACACAAGCATTTAATGCTTTGGTACGCAGCATATCAGAAAAGAGGCAAAAATGACCATCAGTGTTTTCCAAAGTCAAAGTGACGTGTGTGAAGGTCTTGTTTGACCTAAAACACAAACATCATACAAGTAGCTCTGCTTTCATGCATGTCTAAGCTCATTGACAAATATTCACTTTTGAGAGGCTGAAATCAGAGGATATTTACATTTTTACATCAACCAATGACGAATCCACTGCCAAAATTTGTGATATGCGGCTTGAAGCTGAAATATTGATACTTCCAACACCAGCTTTTAAAAGTCCCAAAGATCTACCTCCAACTATAAATATAGAAAATATATATTTACTGTATGTATGTATTTATGTACATTATTCATGTTTATCAGTGTGCACGCGCGCAAGTTATAAGTCGCTCTATCTCTTACTATAAAACATATAACATATATATAAAATCTAACCGGTAAAGTTTTAAACTACGATACTAAATACTCATGATTAATAATTAACATTCACAGTTTCAAAGTTTACAGTTTACAGTCAGAGTAGTAGTTTATATAATTCACAATCAAATTCAATATGGCAATAAAGATAATTACACATAATTCCTCAATAGTTGTGTACCGAAGTAAGTAATATGTCAGTCAAAAAAAGTACATAGCGTTCATTAGACACACACGTCATGTATTACGTCCAGTTAGCATTCTCTGTCAAACATTCCCGATTTACAGGCACAAGAAATTAGAATGATTATGCAAAAGGCAATGCAGCCGAAGTCAAGGCAACTGTTAAAAAGCTTTCATCAATGGGCACATTTTCCAATTCATAATGAAATAATAATTTAAGAAAGGGAAGAGTAGAAAAACACACATTTCTATAGTGGAGTTCATGACGCAAAGCAAAGCCCTCAAACAATTCATCTTTTTCCGACATAACTAGCCGCTACAAGTGAACAGTTAACTTTGGTTATATATTTAGGCATCTTACCGCTCAGTTAGTTAGTTTATTCATAATCGAAAGATGAAAGTTCTCTGTGTGTAGTTTGAGACATCTGTTCACCATCGCCGCGGGTGCGCAAGAGCGAATCAGGAGGGGAGCTTAATATCAGCTGGCTGACACTAAGTTGACTACAAAGTGACATTTATGCAATCGACCTACCTACAATCAAACTACCTTCGCAATCTACCGGTAGCTCACGATCGACGTAATGGGCACCCCTGTGCTATGGCATGAAATACACTACTTTTTAAAATATACCACACACATTAGGTGAATCTGCAAAGCATCGTATCGGTTCGGTATCACTGATGCCAGCCTGAATTTTACTCTGTATTGGATCGGAAACGAAATCAGTGGTGTCGCACAGTACAAACCAAAATAGTTGTGGATTAACTGGATAATGGATTAATCGTTGATTAATTATTGCAGCTCTCGGGTACACAAGGAGGGAGGAAATTGTCTTAATCCTAGTAAATAGTAAAGACTCCTCCCAAAAGTAAATCAAAGTTGACATCCTCTTTGATGCTGAATGCTTTATACTTCATGGTTTAATGATAATGAATGAATGTATTCAGTAAAAAGATGTCACATCACAGCTGCCAGCCACATTTAATAAGTATTGTTTCCTAAGCATTGTTACCTTAGCTGTCCCCCTGCGTTGGACTATAAGGGTAGTAGCAGACCAGTCCATCGGTTAAGAACACAAACACGCTGACTCTGCATCCATGACGATCATGTGACGTGTGCTTCTCTATGAGCACACATGGTAGATATCTTCACGACATCTATCAGCCTCTCTGCCGCCAACCTGGACTCTGACCTTTGAACGAGGCCCAGTCGGGACCACGTGTTGGGTCCTGGACCTATTGGAGCTTGGAGAGGCCCGGCGTGGTAAAAAAATAAATCTATTGACTTTGGCCAGACATAGAAAAGTAACGTGACTTATCTGTGACACGACACACCAAGCGCTCCACTGGACCTCCCACTCAGCTCTTTGCTGGTATCACATCAATCTACTGGAAGCAGGACACGATGACGTCGTTAAAGCCTAGGTCACAAGCGGCCGTACGGGCTCCTACGTCCGGTCTACGTGCAAAAACTTCAAGAAACACACGGAGGGCGCGCATGTGACGCACTGATGTTTGAGCAGTAGACCGGCCGCAGAGGTGCTTAGTGGTGTCAGGCAAACTCTACGGGCGCTTACGTTTTTCTCATGTTGCAAGACAAACTTATGCACGTCATCTGTACGGCCAGTGTGTGTCTTTCATACGTTTTGCTGGTGTCAGGTTTCGGCAAAATCTAAATTTTTTTGCACGTCGCTGCATGAGGTCACGGCTGGTGAATAAAGATCGTTTACATGGTGGCCAAGTCTTTTAATAAGCGTCATTAAGGAAAAGAAGCCCCAATATATTACACACATTACATATGGTTATTGACCTTTTATGTTCATAAATAAAAATAAATAAATAAATCACATGATGTCGCAGAAGCTCTGTGATGTGAGTGGAGGAAGTGATGTAGGTCTCGTGTATGTGCAGAACCAATCATGTTTCCGGTACGGATCTTACGTGGTTGGTATGCACAACCTACAGCTCACATGTGGTTCTTGCAACCTTCATACGAAGCCCGCTGGGATTGCAAGGTCAGTACTTTCACTGCAAGTTTGACGGACATTGGTCTTCCAACATACATGTGTTGGCTGGACCAATGAAGCGACAGCCGTACGTCCCAGCAGCCTCGGATTTGGTGCGTGGTACGAACGTTCCACTTACAGGTTGTAGGTTGGGTGTGCGCTGATCTTACTTCTTCATGGTCACCACAACGATGTTCTCCAACACGCAGCGATTTGGGCAGTTTTGGCCAAAAGAAGGGTAGGTCCAGTTGTGAGCTAAACCAAGTAGTCACCAACATTTTTGAGACCAAAATCCCTGGTCTCGGCCATGAACCTGCACAAGATCTACCACCCACCCCCAAACAAGCGGGGGATATATATATATATATATATATATATATATATATATATATACACTGCTCAAGGAGATCCCCCAGGACACCATCCGTAGTCTCATTAGGAGCATGCCCCCACGTTGTCAGGCATGCGTACAAGCACGTGGGGGCCACACAAACTACTGAGAATCATTTTGAGTTGCTACAATGACATTTTAGCAAAATGGACCAGTGTGCTGCATCATTTTTTCACTTTCATTTTTGGGGTGTCTTTGATTTCCCTCCTCTATAGGGTGATCATTTTCATTTCTATCAAATGATGTGGCATCATTTTGTTACTAATACATCACCCACTTATTATCAGGAAACATATTCAACATCATTTTTCCCCCAGTTTAGATCTGATGTGTTTTCCAAGTGTTCCTCTAATTTTTGAGCAGTGTATATATATATATATATATATATATATATATATATATATATATAGCCAGCTAGTAGCTAGCCAGTGTGGTGTGGCGAAGTGTCACTATGCCCGTAACGTAGTTCTTGGGCGTAACAATGTTAATAACAATAAAGCAGGGCACATTATGTAAATGGAGCGTTGTTGAGCGCTTTTTGGAGGTTTTTTCAGAAGGCTTTATAGGCGGAATAGGTGCGTCTCATTACGTGCATTCTTAGCTGCCTCTTTTTTAGCTGTTTTTATATCTTCAGAACGCACAGAAACGACAAATGCTTGTGTGTTCATGTCTCACATAAGGATTGTGGATGATGGACAAAAAAAAAATGTACTTTTCCTTGAATTCTTCATATTTTTGGGTGTCTGGAATAAATGACATGGCTTCCATGGCTTCCTAGGGCAGGGGTCGGCAACTGTTTGTGTCAAAAGAGCCATTTTGCTTCCTCGTCCAGTGAAACAAAATAGTCTGGAGCTGCAAAACATTAAACAGCTTATAAACGTGTCAAAGTTGTCTTTGTCTTTTTTTAAATGTTACCTGTTACAACAAAATTCAGCAAATAAAAGTGCAGCGAGCCTGTGTAGGCCCTTGAAATCATTTAAACACTGGACTCTGTAAGCCTTTTTCAGTGCTCCCAGGATTTGTTTCAAATGAAAATGATCATCAGAGTTCACATTTTTGCTACCACCTCACCACTTCGGCAATTAGCGTGTCACGGGCTCCGAACACACTTCTCATTATAAAACATATTGCTTTGCTCTCGTTTATTTTATTTTATTGTAACTTGCTTCAGGCTCAAGTATAAACTCTGTAAACTTTTTTCTCTCCAGCGAGGCTCACTGCATACACTGCCCTACCTCCCGCTCCCTGGCTCATCCAATCAGAACGCAGTCTAGGTGCATTCACGGACTTGCACTGAGTCGGATATTTCATATTGTTTTAAAAATGCACATGTCCCCTACTTTGGTGTTAAAAAAAAATCACCAAGCTCAGCAAAGGGAGCAACAACAAGGAGGCTGAAGAGCCACATGCTGCTCCGGAGCCGCGGGTTGCCGACCCCTGTCCAAGGGGAAAAAGTACCTCGGTGGTTGTACATTTTGGTTGCGGTCTGACGTTTTGGAACAAATGAACAATAAAAAGAAATGTACCATTGTTTGTGGGATCTATCAGGTGAGGTTACTTTATTGATCCTTGACCAGATCACCATCTTCCTGCCAAGTCATCGCCAATCAAGCAACTTATCACAACCATGCGTGCATCAAGATGGCAGCCGCGACTGTCCAACACACACACACATGCACACGTTTCCTGTGCAGCCACAGTTTCCCTAAAATGGCAGAGGGCTGTGCTATGGCGTTCTCCCAGTTTGTCAGCATGGCTTTTAGGGCAGATGACAGAGGCCTCAGTGTGTTGGCCTTCTTAATACCTGCTCTGTGCACGTCCTGGCCCGCTCTCTTGGCACTGGAGCCTGAAGTGACACCATAATTGTGCGTCTTTGAACATTGAAAACACAAAGCAGACCCGGCAAACACGTTCACATGAGCTCATGCGGAGATCAGAACCACAGTGAGACAGAAGAGAGCAAGCGTCCGGTCAGCTTGGACGCCCTGGAGCAGTCAGGACCGTGTGAGCCGACTGCACTGGATCAGAACCACAGCAAGCACATAAGTTCTACAAGCTCCCTGCAAGAAAACTATGTTCTCTGTCACAAGGTGTAACCTGGCAACAAGAACATTTCACCTCAAACAACATTTGATTTATGTAAGAAAATTCAAATGATGACTACATTCATGTACACGGAACTGCCATGTGTTACTGCATTTAATTATACACAGCACATTTCCTATCACAGATGAAAAGGACTACACTGTATTACTCTACGATACTACATATACTTATCCATACCATTAATAAAATAACCTACAGTATATCCTATACTACAATACTATATATACCTCCTTTATGGCCGTTAATTGGTTACACAACCAACTACCATAAATTAATTTCCCTCATTCCTTATTCATAAATGGAATATTTTCATAGTTAGACCATAGAAAGCCTGTTTACCACCTTCTAAACATTCTTTTTTTAAACATTATTAGAGCCCTCTAGACATGAAATAACACCCCTATAGTCACCTTTACACTCCTATAAGCCAATATACTAGACATAACAAGGGAAAATAAGACATATAGGCATTAAAAAAAAACCTGTTCACCACCTTGTAAATATGTTTTTTTGTTAACATTATTAGAGCCTTCTCGACATGAAATAACACCCCATAGTCACCTTTACACTCCTATTAGCCAATATATGTGACATAAGAGAAAATAAGACATATAAGGCATAAAAAATGTTTGCCACTTTCTAAATATGGTTTTTAAACATTATTAGAGCCCTCTAGACATGAAATAGCACCCCTATAGTCACCTTTACACTCCTATAAGCCAATATACGAGACATAACAAGGGAAAATAAGACATATAGGCATTAAAAAAACCCTGTTTACCACCTTGTAAATATGTTTTTTTGTTAACATTATTAGAGCCCTCTCGACATGAAATAACACCCCTATAGTCACCTTTACACTCCTATAAGCCAATATACGAGACATAACAAGGGAAAATAAGACATATAGGCATTAAAAAAAACCTGTTCACCACCTTGTAAATATGTTTTTTTGTTAACATTATTAGAGCCTTCTCGACATGAAATAACACCCCATAGTCACCTTTACACTCCTATTAGCCAATATATGTGACATAAGAGAAAATAAGACATATAAGGCATAAAAAATGTTTGCCACTTTCTAAATATGGTTTTTAAACATTATTAGAGCCCTCTAGACATGAAATAGCACCCCTATAGTCACCTTTACACTCCTATTACACAATATAGTAGACATAATAAGAGAAAATAACTCATACAAGACCTCAAAAAACCTGTTTACCAACTTTTAAATATGTTTTTTAATATTATTAGAGCCCTCTAGACATGAAAAAACACCCCTATAGTCATCTTTACATTCCTATAACCCAATATAGCAGACATAATAAGACATAAAAAACCTGTTTACCAACTTCTAAATATGCTTTTTAATGTTATTAGAGCCCTCTAGACATGGAATAACACCCCTATAGTCACCTTTACACTCATATCACCAAATATATAATATATAAAAAGACAAAATATGACATGAATAAGACTCATGCTCATGTGTGTTGCTGTAAATCTGTTCTAGTGCTAGGGGATCTGGGGGGGAGCGGACAGAAAGTGTCATCAAGGGTTCAGAGAAGACAAACAAATCATACAAAAACTGGGGCATTTGAAAACTGAGGTTTGACTGTAATATATGCATGACTAATAGGGGTGTCTCCATCCGATATTTATATAGATTATTAGGGCGATATTATCAACAAAAAAAGAGAGAGTATCTGGTATATATCAGTCTGCATCTAAAATCTCTGATATTGGGACTACAGATTCCAGAATCCGCCCAAGCACCTTCATCTACTTTTCATACTTCTGTCCTTCCAGGTAATGTTTGTTTGAAACGTTGACCAATCGTAAACACAGCCATGTACCAATTGTCAGTAAAGTTTTCATTCTCAATAATTCATCATTTCTTTGACTTATTTTCTTTTCTTATTGTTTAAAATGCCATTTTCACATATTTTATATGATTTTCTCTTGCTGTATATTAGTTTGGCTATATTGTAATAGACTTTGAATAAATAAATAAATTACTTCAATTCATTATTAAATGATTCACTAATTTAAATTAATATTTTTTTATGAATAGATGAATGAAATGACTTGTATTCTTTATGCTATGATATGAGATACACTTCAGCATCGGATGAGAAATTAAATCAGTGGTACCGCACATCGCTAGTATCGGGACAGCCCCAATGACTAACACGATAATACAGTTGTTGTTATTAATTTGTTCCAAAAAGCTCCAACAAAAACCAAAGCATTTTTTTCATAAGAAATCATTTCAGCCAAAAATATGAAGAAAAAAAATACACGTTATAGAGAATAATTCAACAAAACAATACAATAAAAGCCAAATGGAATTGATAAATGAATATTTGGCTTTATGGGAGATGATTGTTGGTGAAGACGCGGGTAAGTTATGCAATCTTCATACTTTTTGATGAGTTTGTTATTGAACTGAATAATCTTTCTCAACTTTACTGCTACCACTGGCAACTTTCTTTGGCCCCAAGGTGTGTTATTTAGCAGTACGAGTGAGTCAGTTAGCGTGTAAGGTGCTTTGTCCACGGAGGGACACAATACACGCAAACGGACTAGTTTGTTACGTGCAATGTTAAAGAGTGGCATTTAGTTCCTCCTCAATCCCGAATCAATCCAATTGGTCTTTCAATACTTCTTCAAATCTTCTTGGAACCAGAACCACTTTCAATGCCCACTCACTCCAGAACCACAAAGTATTCATATTAACAATACTGTAACTCACTCCAGAGCCATAGAGTAAGCATATTAACAATAAAAAGGTGATTGATTCCCTTGTGACAGTTTAGCAGCACTTAGGATCAATTTAAAAAATGTTCCTTCCGCAAGTCAAATAGTATGAAATGAAAAGAAAGTATGTGACAAGTATTTAACACGTACTTAGTATGTTTAACAAGTACTTGTAGTCAACTTGAAGACCTGTGAAAGTTCTTCCTACCTCTTTTTGTCCTTGTTGGCCGTCATGTCGTCCTCAGTGGAGTCCAACAGTCCAAATCAAAGTTGGTGTTCGACGTGAGGAGTCCAAATGGACCGGAGCAGGACGTACAGTCTCAGAACACTGCCGAGGATTGTACAGCCTCTCCCGAACAGTGACACCCGCGCTGCTGCTCTTCTTCGGAACTTTGTCCTCCAGTACCAAACGTCCAAAAGCTCTAAAGACCTACGGGAACTCGGACAGCAGAGTCCAGCCGCTGGCTGCTGATTGGCTGGAAGTCACAAGGCAGACACGGTCTCTTTCGACGACCCCGCCCCCTCCGGCTCAAAGCCCGCCTCTTTACCTGTCCTCACCACTGTCCTCACGCACCAGGTGGGAGGTGCTAGAGGATGATTGACACTTGATTTGGAAAAATGTTTTGGCCCAAATGCTTTTTGCCATTTGACACTTTGAAAGTTGACAAAGACAATGCTTGAAAAAACTTTTTAATGTCAGACGGCAAAAAGGACACACACACAATATATGAATATTCCACATGCTTCTTTTGGACAGGAACTACCATAAATTACACCACACCATACCATACCATACCATGCAGTACCATACACCATACCATACGTTACAATACCATAACATACCACGCTCACATTTCTCATCCGATCCACCAAAACACACACACACACACACACACACACACAATAAACATCCAATAAGAAATAACACACATGAGAGTGCGCATTCAGCAATACATCGCTCGCTATACACTCCTGATCAAAATCTTAGGACCAATTGAAAATTGCTAGAATTAGCATTTTGCACATTTGGATCTTAATGAGGTTTTAAGCAGAGCTACAAAATGCAAAAACAAGAAGGGGGAGTGAGACAAAAAGCACTTTGAAAAAGTCATTTATTGAAAACAACAATTCAACTGAAATAGGCTGTTTATCAGATGATCAAAAGTTTAAAGCCATCGCTCAAAAAAGAACAAAAAACTCTCCAAACCAGAACAAAAAATGTTGTCAGTAGGACTCAGTAATGAGTAGCTCCACCGTTCTTGTTCATCACTTCAAAAATGGCTTTGGGCGTGCTTGATGCGAGTGTTTTCAGGAGGCTAGTGGGAACATTGCTCCAAGTGGTGGAGATGGCTTCACCAAGGGCATCAACTGTCTGGAACTGATGGCCATTTTTATAAACTTCCCTTGCCATCCATCCCCAAATGTTCTCTATGGGATTGAAATGAGGGGAACATGCAGGATGGTCCAAAAGAGTGATGTTATTCTCCCTGAAGAAGTCCTTGGTCAAGCCAGCATTGTGAACTGCAGCGTTGTCCTGTTGAAGAACCCAGCTGTTACCACACAGACGAGGGCCCTCAGTCATGAGGGATGCCCGCTGCAACATCTGCACGTAAGCAGCCGCCGTTTGACGACCCCGCACCACCTGAAGTTCCACTGAATGAAAAAGCACCCCAGATCATGATGGACCCCCTCCACTGTGCCGGGTAGAAAACATCTCAGGTGGGATCTCCTTGTCATGCCAGTAATGATGGAAGCCATCTGGACCGTCAAGGTTACATTTTTTCCACCTTTCAATGTCCCATTTTTGATGCTCCCTGGCAAAGACTAAACGGGCACTTTTGTGGCGTTGAAGGAAACGAGGTCTTTGAATTTGTTTTTTAAACCCTTTTCCCGCAGATGGCGTCTGATGGTTATTGCGCTGCAGTCGGCACCAGTAAGGCCTTCATGTGGGTGGAAGACCACCCTGTGTCTTGATGGACAGCCAATTGGATCCTCCAGCTCAGCGCAGGTGTGATTTTGTTGGGTCTACCACTTGACTTTTTTGTTCCATAATGCTCAGGATCTTAAAAAAAAACGTAGAATGACTGATTTACTGCACCCAACCTCAGCAGCCATGGCACGCTGTGAGAGGCCTTGCTTATGCAGCTCCACAATCCGAACACGTTGAAAAAGAGAGAGCTTCTTAGCTTTACCATCAGGAGGGCATGACAGTGTGAATGCCTGACACAAAATGAACATTTTGAGCAGATTTTGCTTTTATAGCGTGCGGTCCTAAACTTTTGATCAGGTGATAAAAAACCTATTTCATTTTGTTTTTTTTGTTTAAATTACAAGCTCCAATTTTTTTTGTCTCACTCCCCCTTCTTGTTTTTGCATATTGTAGCTCTCCTTAAAACCTCAATCAGATCCAAATGTGCAAAATGCAAATTCTAGCCATTTTTCAACTGGTCCTAAGATTTCGATCAGGAGTGTATCACACTTTTTCAGAAAGGAATGAATATATGATCAGTTGGGTGGTAGACTATGGTCTATTATTAGTCAAAACATATTGAAATACAGGTGATATGTCGTATTGTGGTCACTAGGTGGCAATAATGACACAAAATATTGATGAGCAACTAGCTTGCATGACATTAACGTAACACTGCATGAAGTCATGAAGTCAGCCATGGGATGTCTCACATGATAGACTGAACAAAAAGTTCTTCTCCCATCCTGTGTGGAAGTGGTACATTTTTGGATTCTTAAGTGTAGAATAAATAAATTTGAGGCTAACTGTTTACCTTGCTAGCTTGTTAGTTTGCTAGCTTGTGGCAATGTGGCGTAGACTGTAGAATGAATAATATAGCATGTGTGAGTGTAATGGTGACTATAGGGGTGTTATTTCATGTTCTACAGGACTCTAATGATGTTCAAAAAATGTATTTAGAACATCAAATTGTACTTGACTGTACTTTTGTTGTTTTGTACACTTGGGACATTTCCATTCCTACATTTGGTGAAGGACACAAACTCACACACACATATACACATGAACACACAGCATTTTGAGAATGAAGAGGTCAAGGGTGAGACATGCCAACATTGAAAAAAAGACAAACATTTTCCACTGAAGGGGGCACGTACTCAAAAATCACATAATTCCATTCCATTTTCCTCAGCTTATCTGGGTCCAGGTCGCGGGGGCAGCAGTCTTAGTAGGGAAGCCCAGACTTCCCGGTCCCCGACTACCTCCTCCAGCTCCACCGGGAGGACACCAAGGCGTTCCCAGGCCAGCTGTGAGACATAATCCCTCCAGCGTGTCCTAGGTCTTCATCTAGTCCGAATGCCTCCAGGACGCCTCCCTGGTGAGGTGTTTCGGGCATGCTGGAGGGATCAAATAATGTCATTTTGATATTTGTATATATATATATATTTTTTAGTTTTGTAAAAAGGCAAACAAAGTGTTGTGTATTTAAAGACAAAGCTTTGTGGGATGATTAGTTGATACCTTTTACTCTATTTTTCACATTTTTGCTGCTTTTTTGTTCCTTTTACTTTTGCAATGTGCTCCGGGACCATAAAAAACAAACTTCGTGCAGCAAATGGCCGCTGGGCCGCACTTTGGAGACGTATTAGTTATTGCAGCTGGAACAAATCCACACATGATAACACTGATTTCAAATGTTGATCTGAAATTGGAGGAGAAAGTGTGTTCATTCATCCATTCATTCAATACAAATGACGTTGACCAAGTTGATGATGAATCCTTCGTAAGTACACACAATCTTCTTCACAAATCTGAAGAAGTGTAATTCATTTTAAACACTCACGCTTCAACATTACATGTCAGTGTTTCTATGGTAAAGTTCATGTTGCACAACATGTTCATTCAATACATTTATTTTCAAGCCAATTCAAAACCACATTGCCAATTGGGCGTCAGTCAAAGAAGTGACATAAAACAGCATTAAATGGGCAAAAGGAACAAAACTAAAAGTTCTTTAACCACTACACATGTGGGCAAAACGTTGGGTTATAATGTGAACTTAAATAATACCATTGATTTAAAAATACATCTGTAAATCGGTCACGCTCACTGTGGTTGAAGCCATTCTAAATGAGCAACTATCTTGACGGGCTTTTGAATGGGCGATGGCCGTGGTGCTGCTCATTAAAACAATTTGAAACAAAAGTGGTGGAAACACAGGAAATAATGTACTACATGCTGACCAATCACAGCCTTTATGGTCCGCCTCACCGCAGCGTGAGGTAAGATTGGAGATGCACGTCACGCTACGCCAGAGGGTTTGCAGGGGGTGGAGCAAGCCGGTGTAGCGTACGCCGGTGCCTCGACACAGGAGCATCTTCCAAGTTTCAGACGCTGAACTCCACAGCGAAAGCAGCACACAAATGGAGTGCAGCGAGTACCAAAAAAAGCATGTTGGCTTTACTCCAGAACGTGTGTGCGTAGCAAGATGAGCTTCAAATGTGACCTGTACACGTGTCTGGACTTCAAATGATCTCCGAGTCGAGATCAACTACAGACACACACACACACACACACACGTGTGCTCATTTCGCAACTTATGTAGATGAGCAACAGAGGTCACACGCGGCGATGCATATGGTCTAGTATACTTCCTGGAGTGGTCCAAAGAAAAGATGGCGTCATGTCTTGGATGTGCTGCTGCGTGCACGTCTATGCCACAGCTTGCTCTCCAAAGTAGGAGAAACCTTTGAACTCATCCTGGTTGATCTGCTTCACCACGCTGTCCTCCACCGGCGTCAAGACGGGTTCTTCTCGCGTGAAGTCCTGGTCGAAGTTGTTCACGTCCCTTTTGGTTTTCTGCAAGCGAGTAGACACGCTCAAACACTTCAAGATCATGCGGGACCTTGCCACATAGCAGCCATCTTGGCGTCTACGTGAAGAGCCCTTCTTTCACATCAGTGATGATCTCACACAATCCATTGTGTGTGTGTGTGTGCGCGTGTGTGTGTGTGCGGACTCACAATCCGAGGCTTGAATGGCGGTGTGATCTTCCGCGCCTCCAGCAGCGTCCAGTCGATCTCTCTGAAGAAGGGGTGCAGCTTGATGGCCTCTTCCAGGCCGTGAGTGAGCACGCAGCCCAGACGCTTGCTGGGACTTTTGGTCATGAACTGAGAAGAAGAAGCGTGAAGGAGATCTCATCATGTCCACTTCATCCATACACACATTTTCATAAATGATGATAAGGGGTAAAAAACAAAACATGGAGCACACAAAAACCTTATCAAGCACCTGAAACGCCAGCTCCCTGGCGTTTGAAAAGTAGCAGAAGGTTTGCCAGAGACCTCTGTGGCGTCACACCGGCTGCTTGGAGCGTGTGCCCGAATACAGTGCACCTTGCTGGGCCACACCCGGTGGCTCCCTCCCCTCTATACTCTGGTTGTCATCATGGTTGTTGTGTGGTAGTATTAATGTTATGATATTTGATTAGGATTTGACTCAACAAGTGTACTTGTTGAGTCAAATCTGAATATGTTCCGGTCCTTCTTACCTCCAGGTGTGCAAAAACAACACTTAAATCGAAATTTTAAAAAGTAGATATAAAAAAAATGATCGGTTATTGGTATCATATCGGTCTTGAGAAGCACAAAGTCATCTGTATCAGTTTGAAAAAAAAGATATCACGCATCTGTATTTGTTTTTCTCAGAAAATAGGCCATTTTTTCTGCAGAAATGTGGACAGTGATAAATAAATAGGTGATAATATGGGTCAAGTGTACAGCATACATGCACCACTGTTCAAAAAAAAGCCCACAAAGTGTACATGTTTATGTATTTAGGATTCACTGATCATGTTTTTTGCGATTTTGCACTTTCTTTGGCAGCCCTTGAATGCACCATAGTTGTGTGCTGTGATTCCCATTGCTTGTGTTGATGGATCACCATTGATTAGTGGTGCGTGTGTATACATTTCATAGTTTGATACTGTATTTACTTGTATATCTTCCCTATAAACATTCACAACCCCCCCTCTGACCGCTCTGAGGACGGACACGGCCTCCTTGCTGAGCCAGACGGGATAGAGGACGTCATCGTGGAGGATGGACTCAAAAAGGTCGTCTTCATTGTCAGCCTCGAAGGGGGGCTGTCCCGCCATCATCTCGTACATCAACACCCCCAGAGCCCACCAGTCCACCGAAGGCCCGTAATCCAGCTCCTGCAGGATCTAAAGGCACCAGCATTTTGTCAGCTGACCTTCAAAAGTACGACAATCAGATGGAGATGATTCTGACCTCAGGGGCGATGTAGTCTGGCGTTCCACAGAAGGTGTTGGTGGTGACGCCGTTGAGGATTCCCTCCTTGCACATTCCAAAGTCTGCTAACTTACAGTGGCCCTCTGCATCTAACAGGATGTTGTCCAGCTTCAAGTCCCTGGAGGTCAGAACAGAAGATGATCATGTGACACACAGCAAGCGTAGAAGAATAAAACACGAGTATAGTGCATCATGTTCTCCTCCGTGCTTTAATGCTGGAATCTGGAAGCTCTGCTAGTTGGGAACATGGTGTGCCTGGGCCGGGCGATGGCGGCGGGCATCTGAGGGCGAGCGAGGAGATAAGAGCGCAGCGTTGAGAGACGGCAGAGTTGTTGCTGAATGCAGCCGCTGGAGCCTTGATGGTTGATTGCAAGAAGAATGTCAACATCTCTGCAGCCCGACCGGCGTGTTTGGCTCTCAAGCCAACTGTGTTAAATCAAAAGTTGATTTGTGAAAGCTGGAGTGATTTGCTGCTGAAAGACTGCTTCTTCTGGCTTTGATTACCATGGCAACCCTGGAATGCAGTCAGGGGTTTGGCTCCAGCTGGTTGATTTTCCACAATATGAAGAAATTGATTTTTTTCCCCTTAAAGCTCAGCTAATCCATTGGAGTCAATTAGTTACACAATTCATTCATGGATGACTTTATGACACTTCATTCTCACAACCAGAGCTGTCCTATCTAGTCTCTGAGTATGAAGTGATGAAGCCTGCTCAGATGAGAGGTGAAACTTCTCTTTAGACGACCTGAACGGTCCATGCAGTTGCCATCCATTCACAATTCCAAAGCACGTTCCATAATCTCGTTGCTTAATAAGGCTTTGTACCAAGTTTATGCCAAGTGAATACAGTCAAACTTTGGTTTTCGCACACTCTAGTTTTCCTACCATTTGGCTTTCATCCAAATTTTTACCTCAGTTTGATACGATGTTGCATGTAACGAACGAGTCTGCTTGCCCTGTACTGTGCTGTACCCTGGACACATGCTCCGAGCAGCCGGAGTGCCGCTACAAAGTTCAGGAGAACCAGAATATAGAGCAGGAGGAGCCACCTAGCACGGCCCAGCGAGGTGCACTGCATTTGGACCCATGCTCCGAGCAGCCGGTGTGACATCACGGAGGTCTCTGGCAAACCTTTTGAGCTTTTTAAATGCCTCTGCACTGGCGTTTCAGGTGGCTGAGAAGTTGGTTTTTTTGTGTGCTCCATTTTCCCCTCATCGCGGAACATTTGGTACAACTACCATGCGAAATGTCTTCCTCTTAAAGGGAATGTTTGTTTACAAGGGAGCTCAGGTGACGTTACGACAGGCCGTTAACGTCACAGGCGGGAGAAAAAAGCAGCGCTTGATTTGCTCACCCGCACAGTACGGGTAATCTCGCCTCACTGAAGTGTTTTTTTTTTAAATTATTGGTCATCTGAGCTATTTTTACTTTATCGGTATCACGTCATAATTCCCGCATTTCAGTCTTATAATTATCGGGCACTCTAGTCGTAACAATAACAAAAAGCAATCTACCACTGAAACAATGTTTAAATTGATTTTGCTCCTGTACTTACTTTTTACTCTTATGTATTCCTATTTATTACTCCTTCTATTACTCCTATGATTTAGCTCCTATTTACGCTCTCATCATGAAGGCCTTGCTACACATGCTGTGCTTTCAGGTTGTCTTAGAAGACACTTTGCCTCCCATCCCAGCTGTCTTCATCAGAACATGCTGAAAGACTAGATAGGACAGCTCTAGTCTGAGAGGATGGTGCAGGATCTAAATTATGGAGTGGGGCCTTTACCACTCAACTCCACTGTAGCTCAAGGCTTGTCGTTCTGCACCATCCCCTCAGACTAGTGCTGAGATGAGAAGAAATGCCAGATGTAAGTCTTTTCCCAATTCCTCAGGCTTAGGTCAGCCTCAGCTTTCTTCTACTTGGTCAGTGCAAGGCATCCACTGAAAAAAGTAGGAATTGTCCAACAAGTGCAGCGGGAAGCCTCCCTGAACCGCTCTGCATAACCAAATCCCCCCAGGCCACACAACCAGACACTTTCATTGAATGAATTATTCATTTTGAATGTCAAATGATGTTAATGATGGTATTAAACACAGGATCAGCTGCTCACCAGGAATACAATCATGTAGGTCATACATTCCTAATAGAATCACATCAGCCATGGTGGTTTAGTGCAAGATGGAAATCTGTGTGTGGAGACTATCGCTATTTGTGTCAATGTGTGACAATTATTAGCATTTCAACCCAAAACAAACAATCCAATTGTGTCATAGAGTTGAAGTTCATTTGAAAAATGGAAGAAATTATGTCCCTGGGGCCTCGGATTTGGTCAGAAACCAAACAGAGATGTCTGATAAAAAGGAAGCATGACTGAATTCAAGAAATAACTAGGTGGCGTCCGTGTTGATGTCACTGCCACTGCCTTCAATGAAGCTGAAATGTTCATTTATCTTTCATTGCTCATTTATATACATTTAGAATTGTTTTATACATTACATTGTAAAACTAAAAAAAGGTATTTTGAGACTAATGGCACAACTGTGTTAGGTGGCAAAGAACAAGAATCAGCCGCTGATGACATCATAGACGTGCGACACCGCTCTTTTCTGCTTCCTGTTTCCATGTATGAGCAAGCTAATAGGACGCTAACAACCACGTTTTATGATAAAAATACATTAGGAGCAGAGTCAGACTCACGCACTGTATTAATAACAAGGCAAGATGTGCACCATATTGCATGCTAAACGGAAAATGTACGCAAACCAAGGTAAAATGCAAGTGTAAATTTTCAACAATAACCGAAAAGCACGCTAACTAGGGCGCACGCTAACCAGGGTGTACGCTAACCAAGATTTCACTGTAGTTTGTTGCATGCAATATAGTACGAAAACTGAGACCAAATTTTTGTGAAAATTTTCAACAAAAACCAAATCACACGAAACATGGAGTGTACATAAAAACAAGGTTTCACTGTGTTGCACCTCGCTTTTCATTATGAGTTCATCCATATTAAAAAAACAATACGTACAAAAACAAAACAAAAAAATTTCCATCGGAAAATGAATCATAAATGAATCCATTCCAGACACCCACAAATAACAAAAAATACAAGTCAGAATAATAAGAATAAGAATAATTATAGTATATAATTATATATAATAATTACAGTCTTACATGCAGAAAACTGGAAAACCGGGGCTTTCAAAATCCGAGGTTTCACTGTAAATACCTTTTTATCATGATGTCATACATGTCGGGATGGGTACCTTGTACATTTCAATCCATACCGTACAAAGTACACTAGGTCCTCAACTTACGAACACAATTGTTTCCAGACGACCGTTTGCAAGTCGATTTGTTTGTAAGTCGAACAAAAGGTAATATTACCAATGATATAGGTACTACATGTACGCGTATACATATACAGTATATGTGTATGTATGTAAATATGAGTTTGGATCCAGTAGTAATATTAAACGAGGATAACTAATGAAAAAACAATAATAAAAATGATATAATAATACGTAATGATAAATGTCACAGTTGCCAGTGAGCACTGGTGGTTGATGTGCTGTGTTGCCTTGGTACCTGCCTTCTCCTGGCCTGTTTTCTCTTTTTGCAGTCACACCTTGAGCATGCTGGAGGCGGGGACGCTGGGCACACCTGTAGCTCATTTAGTCTATACCTATTTAAGCTGACTGCCCGCAGCTGGCAGCCGCTGGTTTATTGTCTCGCTACAGCTGGCTACTCGTCCCAGAACTCCTACTACACAATCCTCGTGCTACGCCTTTCTGGACCCTGTCGCTCCCTGCCATCCAGCTTTACTCCCCAAGTTTGTACTGCTCTTCATGGTGTTGCCTTTATTTGTTTTTCTGTTCCCTCTTTTGCCAAGACACCATCGCTTTCTGTTTGTGGAACTGCCTTTTTGCATTTTTTTTGTTATTAAAAGTTCCTTTACAACCACACCAGCTCTCAGCCTCTGCATCTGGGGTCCAAACCACACCACGGACTTAACAGAATAAACCAGCCAAACCATGGACCCCGCGGAGCCCGAGCCCATTAAGCTGGCGCTTCGTCACCAGGCCCAACGCCTGGGCAGACAAGAGGAACAAATGAATGCATTGGGTTCGTGCATCAAAAGCCTAGCGGACCAACAAGACGCACGCATGCAGGCTCTGGAGACCCAGCTCGGCGCGTTGGTCGCAAGTCTACAACAAGGCTCTTCCACCACCGCACCCCCCGCTAACCCTGAGGTTCCCGCAGACCCCTCGCCCTCGTCAGACGCCATCTTACCTGCATTCGGCGCAGCGCTGTCCAAACCCGAGAGGTTCTCCGGCGACTCCGGCGAGGTACACACCTTCTTGACTCAATGCGAGCTCCACTTCGAGCTGCAGGCAGCTGCTTTCCGGTCCGAGCGGGCACGGATCGCCTTCATTATATCCCACCTGACGGGCAGAGCCGGGGAGTGGGCCACGGCGGAATGGAGCCGTCGTTCCCCCATTTGCTCCTCCTATCCCGCCTTCACCAAGGCTATGGAACAGGTGTTCCAACGAACTCCTCCTGGACGCGACGCAGCACGTACCCTTCTGCGGATAAGTCAGGGGCGCCGCAGCACCGTTGACTACGCCGTGGAATTCCGTGCGCTCGCAGCAAAGAGTGACTGGAACGCTTCTGCTCTGTTGGACGTATTCTTCACGGGCCTTGCCGACCCCATCAAGGACCAGATGATTCCGCTGGAGACTCCGGCGACCCTCGACGACCTCATCGCCTTGGCCATCCGCATAGAGAAACGGCTCAACGATCGCCTCACGGACCGGAGACGCATCACTCCTAGCTACAGCCACGGCAGCTACCAGGCCCAACAGACGCCGCCTCCACCATCCGTCTACAGGGAATTACCTCCGGCGCCGAGGGTCGACGAACCTATGCAGCTGGGAGGGAGTCGTCTCACTCCTGTGGAGAGGAACCGACGCAAGCTCCTCCGCCTGTGCATCTATTGCGGACAGGCAGGCCATTCCATCTCCCGCTGTCCCGTCCGCCCCGACAGCCCACGCACCCAAGCAACACGCTCCAGTCCTCCGAGCGCGCCCGCGGACACGCCCTCCGTGATGACGTCACCACCTGACCCGGCGCGTAGACTACAACTCCCAGGTACACTCTCCTGGTCAACTAGACAATTAGAAATCAAACCGTTTATTGACTCCGGTGCCGATGACAATTTTATTGATGAGGTTTTTGTTAAACAACATTGTGTTCCTGTGTTAGAACTCAATGAGACAAGAGTGGTGCGTTCTCTTGATGGGCGTCACCTGGCCACTATCACACACCAAACTGTCCCACTTCTTCTCCGCATTTCTGGTAATCACTCAGAGTCCATGAGCTTCCTCGTCATTCCTTCCCGCTCAGCACCCATCGTTTTAGGGCTTACCTGGTTGCTTAAACACAACCCCCATATTGATTGGACTAAATCCTCCATTATCAATTGGAGTGTTTTTTGTCACACACACTGCCTCAAATCTGCGTTTCCACGCACTCGGTCCGCTCACATTGAACTTCCAGAAAAAATTGATCTCACCTCGGTGCCTCCGGTGTACCACGACCTCCGGGAAGCGTTCAGTAAAGAGAAAGCTCAGTCACTCCCTCCGCACAGACCTTATGATTGTGCCATCGAGTTACTCCCCGGGGCTACCCTTCCTTCCTCGCGGCTATTTAACATTTCTAAACCCGAAAGGGAGGCTTTGGAACTTTATATCGCCACATCCCTCGATGCTGGCCTCATTCGCCCCTCCTCTTCTCCATTAGCTGCTGGGTTTTTTTTTGTGGAGAAAAAGGATAAGTCCTTACGCCCCTGTGTAGACTACCGCGCTCTCAATGATATAACAGTCAAAAATAAATACCCATTACCGCTTATGGATTCCGCCTTCAACTCCCTCCACTCCGCCACAATCTTCACTAAGCTCGACCTCCGTTCCGCCTACCATCTTGTCCGTGTCCGAGAGGGTGACGAATGGAAGACCGCCTTCAATACCCCTCTCGGACATTTTGAATATCTCGTCATGCCTTTCGGGCTCACCAACGCTCCAGCCGTATTTCAAAGCTTCATCAATGACGTCCTGCGAGACATGCTTGGTCGTTTCATTTTCGTTTATTTGGACGACATCCTAATTTTTTCCTCGTCGCTTGAGGAGCACGTCCAGCACGTGCGGCTAGTACTCCAAAGATTGCTCGAGAACAAACTATTTGTTAAGGCGGAGAAATGTTCTTTTCACTCATCATCCGTTTCCTTTCTGGGGTTCATTGTGGAACGGGGCCAACTTAGTCCCGACCCAGCTAAACTCCAGGCTGTGGTCGACTGGCCCGTTCCTACATCAAGGAAGCTTCTTCAGAGGTTCCTGGGCTTTGCCAATTTCTATCGTCGTTTCATTAGGAACTTTAGCCGGGTAGCCGAACCTTTGACGAAGCTCACATCTGTTAAAATCCCGTTTACGTGGACCCCAGAGGCAGACGCTGCATTCAGTAGACTTAAATCTTTATTCACCTCGGCTCCTGTGCTTACCCACCCCAATCCCTCCTCTCAATTCATTGTCGAGGTCGACGCCTCCGACTCCGGCGTAGGAGCCGTCCTCTCCCAGCGCTCTAGCGATGACCAGAGGATCCACCCCTGTGCCTTCTTCTCTCGCCGCCTGACCCCGGCCGAACGAAATTACGACATAGGTAACAGAGAATTATTGGCTCTTATCTTAGCCCTGCAGGAGTGGAGGCACTGGCTGGAGGGCTCCGAGCTCCCGTTCATTGTTCACACCGACCACAAGAATCTGTCATACCTCCGATCCGCTCAGCGCCTCAACCCCCAACAGGCACGGTGGGCCCTTTTCCTCACACGTTTCAACTTCACCCTGACCTACCGCCCGGGCTCCCAAAACTGCAAGCCTGACGCCCTCTCCCGACTACACGCACCTGTCCTGGAGGAACCCCGCCAGGAGTACATCGTTCCCCAGTCCCGGATCCTGGGGGCCCTGCAATGGGACATCGAGCGGCGGGTGGCCAACGCGGCAAAGGAAGTCTCCGTCCCAGAGGGATGTCCGGTGGCCCGGCTGTTTGTCATCCCGGGACTTCGCTCCGAGGTCCTCCAGTGGGCCCACGGTTCCAAGGTTGCATGTCACCCCGGAGTCTCCCGCACCGCCTTCCTGCTGGCGCAACGGTTCTGGTGGCCCTCATTCCGAGCCGACGTCCAGAGGTTTGTGGCCGCCTGTCCAGCTTGTGCGCGGAACAAGCCATCGCATCTGGCCCCGGCGGGGTTCTTACGACCGCTTCCCATCCCCTCCCGCCCTTGGTCCCACATTGCACTGGACTTTGTGACAGGACTTCCCTCATCCAATGGAAATACAGTCGTTCTCACCATAGTAGACCGCTTTTCTAAAATGGCGCACTTCATCGCGCTCCCCAAGCTTCCGTCTGCCCTGGAAACGGCAGACCTACTTGTCTCCCACGCCTTCAGACTCCACGGGATCCCTCTGGATGTGGTCTCGGACAGAGGCCCACAGTTTACATCAGCAGTCTGGAAGGCGTTCTGCAAGTCCCTCGGAGCATCACCCAGCTTGTCCTCGGGCTATCACCCTCAGAGCAACGGCCAAACAGAGCGAGCCAATCAGGACCTGGAGGCGGCCATTCGCTGCGTTTGCCATCAGCAGCCCGCCTCCTGGTCCCTCAACCTGCCATGGATCGAGTATGCTCGCAATACCCTTGTCTGCTCCGCCACGGGCCTTTCTCCGTTCCACGTTGCCTATGGTTACCAACCCCCAGCATTCCCTTCCCTGGAGTCAGAGGTGGCAGTTCCCTCCGTGGCTGCCCACCTTCACCGGGCCCGCCGGGCTTGGCGCAACACACGGGCAGCTCTGGGCCGGACTTCAGAGCGCAACCAACGCCTAGCCAACCGCCATCGCTCAGTCGCCCCAGACTACAAGCCAGGACAAAGGGTGTGGCTTTCTTCCCGGGATCTACCCCTCCAAACAGACTCCAAGAAGCTCCAACCCAGGTACATCGGCCCTTACACTGTGGATCGTGTTTTGAACCCGTCCGCGGTTCGACTCCTTCTGCCAGAATCCCTCAAGATACACCCGGTTTTTCACGTCTCACTCCTCAAGCCAGTCACCTCCAGCAACCTCAGCCCTCCGGAGGTGCCTCCTCCTCCTCCTAGGCTGATCGACGGCTACCCTGCATTCACAGTCAAGGCCATTTTGGACGTGAGAAGAAGGGGCAGGGGTTTCCAGTATCTGGTGGACTGGGAGGGGTACGGCCCTGAGGATCGCTCTTGGATCTCCCGGTCCCTCATTCTCGACCCCACCCTCATTTCGGACTTTCACAAGCGCTTCCCGGAGAAGCCAGGTAAGCCGCCGGGTGGCGCCCATTAAGGGGGGGGGTACTGTCACAGTTGCCAGTGAGCACTGGTGGTTGATGTGCTGTGTTGCCTTGGTACCTGCCTTCTCCTGGCCTGTTTTCTCTTTTTGCAGTCACACCTTGAGCATGCTGGAGGCGGGGACGCTGGGCACACCTGTAGCTCATTTAGTCTATACCTATTTAAGCTGACTGCCCGCAGCTGGCAGCCGCTGGTTTATTGTCTCGCTACAGCTGGCTACTCGTCCCAGAACTCCTACTACACAATCCTCGTGCTACGCCTTTCTGGACCCTGTCGCTCCCTGCCATCCAGCTTTACTCCCCAAGTTTGTACTGCTCTTCATGGTGTTGCCTTTATTTGTTTTTCTGTTCCCTCTTTTGCCAAGACACCATCGCTTTCTGTTTGTGGAACTGCCTTTTTGCATTTTTTTTGTTATTAAAAGTTCCTTTACAACCACACCAGCTCTCAGCCTCTGCATCTGGGGTCCAAACCACACCACGGACTTAACAGATAAATATTATTTACCTTTGAAGAGGAGTGGTTGAGCATACGTCGTTGTGGTGGAGGAGGAGGAGGAGATATTGAAAAAAAGGACAAATGGTCGTCGTGGTTAGACTCTTCTAAAAGAGGTAGTGTTCTGTGGGTGGTGTAGAATTAAGCAGGCCTATTAACTCTTCATAAACTTTAATCACACGCACTGTCCGGGTTGCATGTACAGCTACAATTTAGCTTTCCATTTGTCCTTTACACTCACTCCCCACCTTTTGGTCCCATTAGCAGTGTCACAGTGCTCTCTACTGGTCAAGCATGTAGCAGTATAAATATTGAGTGACTACAAGGCAAAATACATGAAAATGTAGACCAGTCAGCTTGCATTCGTATCTCCGAATGTTCGCAAGTCGGATGTTCGTAAGTTGGGGACCTAGTGTAGTAAGTTTTTGGCTTCTTTGTCCTTCTTCCCCGCTCCGTTTGAAACACTTTCTTAAGCTTAGAATAAGTAAACTGGAGAGGCTAACAAGTTAGCTCACTATCTTACTATGCTAGGGGCCGCTGTAGTGATCCTGTAACCCGCACAATGTGATGTAAACAAAGAATAATAGTGTATAGTGTAAAGGTGACTATAGGGGTGTTGGTTAGAGCTCTAATAATGTCAGAGCCATATTTAGAAAGCCATAATGTGGTTTTCTATGTTGTAACTATGAAAATATTCCATTTATGAATATTTAATCCTACTTTGCGGAAATTCACGTGTCGTGGTTGGGTCTGGAAGCAGTTAACCACATCAACGAGTTTGTACAGCTCTTTGGTGTTGTGGGTAATGTTTGAATGTGTGTTTAAATGACGTTTGCTTTGGTTCTTGTGGTTGTGGTGCTCATCAGAGGCATGGAAAATAATCACTTTAATAATCACAAATGTTCTGCTATGTGGTTGATCATCTACATCTAAATTGTAGTATATGGACACCCCAGTATTACTTTGCTAAGTATTGCTAAATATGTTGTTTGTGAATGTTCTTTCTCACATATTTCTTATGCCATCTACTGATGTGGTATTGTTATACAGTATACTTATCACTGACTAACCAAATAGACGCCTATCAATTTCGGTCAATTTGAATTCATTTGTGAATACAAAAATGAAGTTGTGGAGTTAACATTGCCCCCCTCCTTGTAGTTTCACCTTCTTTGCTTGCGGATTGAATGTTTTTAGGAGCAGTGAGATGACACTTGGTGTTTTGGTACCGAAACGCGGTACCTTTTGATTTTACCTGAGTCGGTGCTCGGTAGTTTGCTTGGTATTTGTTCGGTGTCTATAAAAGCACCGTTCTTGGTACCCAACCTCACATATGCCCTCAGGATAGAAGATGCGAGGGTCCGGTGTTCCGGTCCAGCGTGTTGCCTCCGCGACCGTGAAGCGCATAAAACGGCTTTAAACTCCAAGAGGCAGCTGACCCAAGGCAGAACAAGCAGAAGACACTGCCGGCACAAAGAACAAAACGCTTTTCAGCCTCTTAAACAGCAACTTCCATTCTGTCTTTATCCCGACCAGAACCAAGTTTCATTTGGGGTGGACGGACAGAAACCCTTCATTTATCAGCCATTTATTCACACCAGCAAGCAGCTGACTTCATTCTCCTTCAGGCGTGTGTGCATGCTGCTTCCGTCGGGGAAATCACCTTTGACACTGTACGGTAACACACACACACACACACACACACATGCACACGCATGCATGCACACACACACGCACACCAATCAGGCTTAATTGAGGGCATTTCCTGTGTTTGTTGTTGCTCCTGGACGGATTTTTCCATGACATCCCAACCACGCTTTGACAAGCAGATTCTCTCAAACACACACACACACACACACACACACACACACACACACGCACACATGCATACACACACACGCAGTACTGTACTCCTGGGAAAATTCCAAGCATCTGTCCCCAGATGTTCTCTCCTTGGCTGAAGATGGCTTGAATTTTTTTTGTGTTACTTTTCCAGAGAATTATGCTTCAAGTCCAAACTGTAGCACGTTTGTGACGTTCCAGAAGGTGATGAAGCTTCAGGTGTGTTTACTTAAACCTGCCTGAACCCGCTCACTCCGCATTTCAACCTTTTACATTCTGACATTGAAAGGACGTCTGATGATGGGGCGTTGCTGGGATGGAAAGAAGTGGCGGTCCGGTGAGGAAGAGGTGGGGATGGCAACAGCAAAGAGTGAGGACATCATGTCCTAAAAAAGGTGTTTACGCTCAGGTGTACGAAGTGGGTCGAGGACAAGACAGGCAGGGAGGGGTGGCACTGCTGGGGGAGGATCAGGTAGCGCCGTTCCATCCGTGAATCAACTCGCCAAAGCGTGTGTGCCAAAACACACTCCATCTGAGAAAACAGCTTGAAAGCTGCAAACTCAAGTCCCCTGGGGGCCGCTGCAGGTGGAGTCTGGGTGAGGCAAGTACAACTGATCCAATCTTCAATCGTAACAGTTCAGAACATGAACAGCTCTTCAGAACATGAACGCTTCTTCAGAACATAGGCGCCTCTTGCCTTGCGGCACTTGTTTTGTAAAAAGTTGCTGAAGTGTTTCGTAGTTGTTGTTTATGGCAATGGTAATGGTTTCATTCATTACTCATACAAGTCACACTGGAGCGCATCACATGCGTGCAATTCACAGTTCCACATGCCCAGCAAAGATTTTTAGCTGGTCGAAAGTTTACCAGATCAGCAAATTTAGCAGATTTAGCATAGTAGCAGGAGTTGCCCTATGTGTGTTTACTTATCTGTTACATCATGTGCTGTCATTTTTGTGCTCACACACAACCTTCATGTCCAGCTGTAGGCCAGAAAAACATGGTTGGCCACAAGTTTGGGACCCCTGTGCTGGAAGGATCATGCCGAAGCCACAGATGGCAACATAACCTCCATTATGGATTATGTACACAATATTTGATCAATTTGCGTAAAAAAAAACCACCCAGATGTAGGTCTGAATTTGAATGACGTAGCTAGACTGCTAATTTAAGGCCATGTCCACACCAATACCAATATTTTGAAAAGGCATACTTTGGTAGCATGGTTACCATGGTTACCTGTATATGACTCCATGCCGGTGCAGGAACATGAGAGCGGACGTGACCTCGGCGGCGTAAAAACGGGATCGCGCCTCATCAAACTTCCTGGAGCGCTGAATCTGAAACATCAGGTCGCCTCCGTTGACGTACTCCATCACGAAGAAGAGGCGGTCCTGGAGGCAGGAAGTTCACGTCATCTGCGCAACGTCTACAAAATACTCACATGACTAATCGACTAACAATTCAAGTACGACAACTAAAATCAGCAAAACACTTGATGTACATGTCACAGGTACGCATGACAGGTAAATGTCAGGGGTACGTATCACAGGTACATATCATATGAAGGTGTCATTGATACGTGTCATAGGTAAATGTCAGAGGTACGTATGACAGAGGTAAATGTCAGGGGTACGTGTCACAGGTGCGTATCATACGTAGGTGTCACAGGTATGGGTCACAGTAGGTATGCTTTACAGGTACATGTAACGTGTCACAATTAAGCGGGATGAGTGTGTATGTAAGAAAGAGGCTGCTGAGACGACAAAGATGATCTCCACATCCACGTGACCTCTCCCTCCAACACACGCACACACTGCACCCTGCCTGTGTGTTTCTTGGGCCTGAAAACGGAGTTTCCTGAATTCCAGCTTTGGTTCTTCATATAGGAAGTAAATGTGTGTGTGTGTGTGTGTGTGTGTGTGAGAGGGAAAGTGGGGGGGCGGGGTGTTGTGATATAAACAGCAGTGTATATAAAGAGGCAGAAGGAGAGCCTGCAGGTCACTGTGTGTTGTGTGAGTGCACAGCATGATCTCTTACAGTGTGTGTGTGTGTGTGTGTGTGTGTGTGTGTGTGTGTGCGTGCATGATCTCATTGACTAATACATCAATAAATAACCACATTCCAGAAAATGACTGTGGATCCTTGCCAGTTTAGTTGAATAGTTGTCATTGTCCCCCACCGCCTCCCGGTGCCAGTTTAAAGCGCTGGTTCTTACGTAAGCAGGACGACGGTCCACATCTGCTGCAACGATTTCTCTCTGTGCTGCGACTTTAAACAGGATGTCCAAATAGTTTGTTTAAATGTGCTCCCATTCCCAGCTGGACCCGCCCTATCAGACATGAATAAACATTTCCTGAGTGTAATTCCAATCATGTAGCCTACACACGCTGCTGATGTCTTCTATACATTTATCCGTTCATTTCTCATGAATAAACATCTACTCTTTACACGATTCAATGACTAGCATTCAAATAGAAATATGAGGATTATTAATACTGGCATCAAGAATCAAAGAATAAAAGGTGAGCACATTGAGTGCACTTGGCAGCAATAAAAACAAAGGTCTGGTCAGTGTAGAAAAAAACAAAAACAAAAGAGGAAATTTACTCGCCTATTTTCCTCGGAACATTACAAGTTGTTAGCGCTCAGCCGCTGCTCCTTCCCGCTTAAATTCATCCCACTAAGATGACCTCACTGATTATGGATTACCTTTCATTCTCTGTCTGCTGCAAAGATCACCATAAAGACCTGGCCCTGATCAGCACCGGAATCCCCCGTTAGTAGCCGTTCATTGGTTCCAGACCTGACCGCGATAAATGAATTGCTGTGATACAAGATTCAATGTTAATAATTGGAATATTTTTGTAGTTAGAGCATAGAAAACCTGTTTCTGACTTTCTAAATATGCTTTTTAGCATTATTAGAGCCCTGTTGACGTGAAATAACACCCCTATAGTCACCTTGACACTCCTATTATTCTTTGTTTACGCCACATTGCTCAACTCTGATGCTGCAGGAACTTGAGGAGGAGGAGGAGGAACCTCAAATGTATTTCTTTTAAAGTTAAGAAGGAAAAAACATACCACTTCCACATGGGATGAGAGGAGAACTTTTTGTTCAATCTATTATGTGGGACATGGCTGACTTCGTGACTTGATGCAGTGTTAAGGTAATGTCATGTAAGCTAATGTCTCAACGTTTTGTGTCATTACTGCCGCCTAGTGACCACAATACTACACTACACTTGTATTTACATACGTATTTGACTAACAATAGACCATAGGCTACCACTAAACAGCCATCATTTATTCATTCATTCATTGCTGAAAAATGCGATATAGCGAGGGAGCGACTGAACTGTGATATTCTGAGGGATGACAGTACACTTCAACAAATGTGATAGAGTGAATCCACAGCTTCACTCTATCACAGTTTTTCAAACACATATTTATAAATCATGCTGTTTTGTGGTTGAATACGGCCTATTGTTAGTAAAAAAAAAACATATTACCTATTTTTTGCCTAAATGAAACATTTTCAAGCATAAAAATGTCTGAATGAAGTAAAATACAAATTTAACGCATTAAGACCACCATTCAAATTGTGAATGTAGTGTTCTACAATGGTGACTGGGTGTCAGTAATAGTTCAGTGAGACACACAAGCACCAGACTTGATCACCAGAACAACAGGCTCTTATTGCAGGTTTACGCTAAAACTCAAATCTGAACCCAAAATGTCACTTCCTGTCGTCCACATGGAACACATTTAAAGCAATGCACATGTGCACAAGTCTTATTTATGTCTTAAATGCCTTATTTTCTCTTAGTATGTCTAGTACATCGGGTAATAAAAGTGTAAAGGTGACTATAGAGGTGTTATTTCATGTCTAGAGGATTCTAATAATGTCAAAAAGTGTATATAGAAGGTAGTAAATGGGTTTTCTATGTCCTATATGTCTTATTATGTCTACCATATTGGGTAATAGGAGGGTAAAGGTGACTATAAGGGGGTTATTTCATGTCTAGAGGGCTCTAATAATGTTCAAAAGCGTATTTAGACGGTTGTAAACAGGTTTTTTATGCAATACCTACAAAAGTATTGCATTTATTAACAAGGAATCCTATGGCAGGGAAATTGGCTGATCACGGTCGGGTTGGGAACCAGTTAACTGGGATAAACGAGGAGTGGACGTAACTTTTAAGTGAAACAGTGGCGATCAGCACAGTCCAGCCGTGCACACACCGGCCTTGAACCGACAACCACAGAGCCTCACCAAAGAGAGTGAAGTGGAGAAGCGCCAGCCAACGAGCTAAAAGGCGCACGCTGTGAACTCATTGTCCAGCTCAGCTCTTAAGGTGTCAGGGAGTGGGTTTACTCAAGGTACTTATTGCACAACCACACTGGCTGGTTACACGAACCCCCCTAAACCTCACTGTCATCTGGGTCACGGTACCAATGTAACCGTGGTGACCCGTGCAATCCTCCCTAAATGAGAGTGAAGTAGCAGCGCTAGCCATTGATCTAAAAGCCCTGCGCTGTCCACTCAGCCTCACTCTTGATGTCCATGACAACAAAGGTTGATGAATGTCGCTTGGTGGAGGTCTGCTGGCTGTGATCTTCTCATTAGGTTGCTCTGCATGATCTCACCCTGTCACTGGAGGAGCGTCCTTTCCTTCCACATTTCAACTTCCACAATTTGTTTCTCGGCAGTGAGTGGAATGCTGGCGTTGTGTAACAATATTTACATTTCTCTGCTGTAATTAGGCTGATAAGGAGAGACACTGCGATCCCACGCTTGATTTGGAAGCAGAGCGAGAGGGTGGGACATGGTGTAGGTCACATGATGTCACCGTGACGATGCCTGCCAGCATTTATGCTGAAAAGTAAAATATACTTCATACTCATAAGTCGCGTATAGAAGGTGAAGAATTGTTGAAAAGTGAAAGTACGGCTGCGAGTGTGGAGTTTGTGTTCCGCCCCGAGTTTCCCAAAACAACCAAAGTGGGATGTGAGCCACCGTGGTCCAACGGGTCACCTCATTAGCTCACTGAGCCGAGGCGGTCCGGCCTGGAAACGCACCGAGTGGAGCCGACATTATGTAAGACGTGAAGCCTGACACCCCTGTGAAGCCCAGGAAGTGTGTGTGAAGGTAGAGTGTGTGTCTCTGTGCCTTTCTTTATCATCAGCACCTGAGTGTGTGTGTGTGTGTGTGTGTGTGTGTGGGCTCTGGTAGCAAGGAGGAGGTGGGGGCATAGGCTAGACGAGGGCGGGGTCACACACATCCTGATTATGATCAAAGATGTTACACAAGAGCCACAATCCCTTTGTTTGCAGCAAGAACACACTCCCTGCCCTGTGTGTGTGTGTGTGTGTGTGCGTGTGTGTGT
The DNA here is from genome assembly GCF_027744805.1 of Dunckerocampus dactyliophorus. Lineage (NCBI taxonomy): Eukaryota > Metazoa > Chordata > Actinopteri > Syngnathiformes > Syngnathidae > Dunckerocampus > Dunckerocampus dactyliophorus. Next base: position 25,918,721 of record NC_072832.1, on the reverse strand, counting down.
GTGTGTGTGTGTGTGTGTGTGTGTGTGTGTGTGCAATACAGTCCGATGGAGGACAAACAAGTAAACAAACATGTCATGTGACCTCCTGGTCCCTCCCAGCCCGCCCACCCAGTGTGTGTTGTTTGTTTGAGAGGAACATAACAGGAATACATCAATTCTACTGTAGACGCCACCATGCAGTCTTCCAGAACCTTCTGAGAAAATAAACAAAGCTCTCATCATGTCTGACCTCAGCTGAACCGCCGCAGACAACACCAACATCAGTTACAGTAAACCCTCCTTTATCACGCTTCCACTGGCTTCCATCCGACCATCAAAACACAATTTCACACAAGTAGCATTCCTCATTTAAAAATGCAATATTTTCATAGTTAGAGCATAGAAAACCTGTTTACCACCTTCTAAATACATTTTTTAACAATATTAGAGCCCTCTACACATGACATAACATCCCATAGTCAGCTTTACATTTCTATTACCCAATATAGTAGACATACTAAGAGAAAATAAGACATAGAAAACCTGTTTCACCTTCTAAATATGCTTTTTAACATTATTACAGCCCTCTAGACATGAAGTAACACCTCTACAGTCACCTTTACACTCCTATTACCCAATATAGTAGACATAATAAGAGAAAATAAGACATATACAACATAGAAAACCTGCCTACCACCTTCTAAATATGCTTTTTAACATTTTTACAGCCCTATATACATGAAATAACACCTCTATAGTCACCTTTACAATCCTATTACCCAATATAGTAGATGTACACTAAAAGAAAACAACACATGTAAGACATAAACTCGTGCTTGAGTGTGCTGCTGTTCCGGTGCTCGGGGAGCTGAGTGGGCGGGGTTCAGAGTTGGGTTCTATCTTGGCGTGGATTATGGCCACAACAGTAGCTCGTGTTAGGGATTACTGTGGCCGTTGTGACGCATTACGGTAACATTACTGACACCTAGTGACCAGTGCACAATACTACATATCGTCACAACCTCTTTGAATGCGCCTTGTATTTGTATTATACTTGTTTTAGACATTTTCATGCTTGAAAATGCTTCATTTAGGCACAAAACATGCAAAATGTGCTTAATTATGCATATTTTTCTACCTATAGGCCATTTTCAAGCACAAAACAGCATGAAGTTGTGAAGTGTGGAGGGATTACTGTGAGTAATAACAGTGGTGCATTCAAGGACAGCCAAACAAAATCGCAACGCTTTATCGGTGAAGCATGAAGACATATTCACGCAATCACTTTTTAAACGGTGGTACATGCATGCTGTACATTTTATTTATAAATTATTCGCGACTTAGTGTGAGTGAGATGTGTTTTGTGCGGATAAAAGACACGATGAATCATGCATGCACGCTGTGTGTCATAAAGAAAGCTGCTTTGCTTCGAGCAAAGCATTGCTGTGCATTTTCTATATTGCTCGTCCTCACTGGGGTCGCCTGTGCAAGGTGTTACATTTACAGTAAAGCTACATTCTACTCGTACTGCTTGGTGGTGACAGGTCACACACCTGCCTCAACGCTGTCAGGCTCAAGTGGAAATGAAAGCACACACACGCGCGCACGTACGTACTGCATGTATACATTCCACGCCGGGAACACTTATGCAACACGTGTTAGACAAAACATAACACAGCCACAGGAAGCTGTTGGCATTGGCGGCGTCACGCCCTTGACCAGTCTGTCATGCTGCTGCATGTATGCATCATCATAGCAACAATACGCCGACAACATTGTACAATATTATTATTCGTGAAGAATACAGACAGGAAGTTACTCCCACTCAAAACAGTAATTAGCTCAGTTAACACTGCTTCACTTCATTTAAGTCACTCAATTACAAAAACGTATATGTACGACTTTTACGCTTTTTGTACGCGAGAGGCAAAAAGAGGCGAATACGCAACTGCACACTAATAGAAATCACTGTCACTGTAGTTTTAAGCCACAAAAACGGCCACAAGGTGGCAGAAGTGCATTTGATAAGAGCTCCGCATCTTTTTTATGTACCTACACACTCAACAGGAGACTTTACCGCATGCACACGCACACTCGCACGTGTGTGCACACACACGGCTTAGTTCCAAATGTGAAAATTGTAAATCGGTCATGGTGTTATATTTGCAGATAAATTGTTATTTTGATGTAAAACAACCACTGTTTTGTATTGTTTAGGTTGTGGTGCAGTTTAGATATTTGAGCTGTCACAAAAGCAAACAAATCGTGTCAAAGTAAAAGTTATGCTTGAAATGTATCTTTTCACAAAAAGCTGTTTTTGTCCATTTTTTAGTCGGGAACTGATATTTTCCTGAAACTTACCCATGTGCTACTGCTGATTACGAAAGAACAGAAAAAGGTAGAAACAAGCTTTTTTTTCTGCTGAAAGACAGGAGGCTAATGTTTCTTTTGGTAGGTTCCATGTTTATATTCCATAGAACACAATATTCGGTGTACCTTGAAAGACGAGTCAAAATCGCCTAAAATGGTTGGCAGTGTGTGTGTTTTTTTTTAAATGGCTGGGATTGAATGAGTTAAGAATGTTTTTAAAACCTTACTAATGCTTTGATGGTGGTCACATTTGACACGGGAACAGACTATTTCACTTGTGTTGCATTTCGTCCTATCATATTTACCTCATGCTGCTTCTTGTATTTGGATTTCATACGTGATAGAAAACATCTCAAAGGCGCTCGCTGGAGGAGCAGAGGTTAAAGATTTGAGTCCTGCTGAGGTGCCTTTCAGCAAACTGGATGTAAAAATAAAGATTGGACTTGTGTTGAATTCTGGAAAATACTTCTACTTCAATAACTAATTCACAGACATTATACAAAAATTCTATATACTTAATTCATAATTCATCAATACAAAGTTAATCCATCCATCCATTTTCTATACCGCTTCATCCTCATTAGGGTCACGGGGGCATGCTGGAGCCTATCCCGGCTGACTTCGGGCGACAGGCGGGGTACACCCTGGACTGGTCGCCAGCCAATGGCAGGGCACATAAAGACAAACAATCACTCACTGTCACATTCATACCTAGGGTCTCCAATGAAGCTAACATGCATGTTTTTGGAATGTGGGAGGAAGCCGGAGTACCCGGAGAAAACCCACACACACACGGGGAGAACATGCAAACTCCACACAGAAATGCCCAGAGAATCGAACCCAGGTCTTCCCGATCTCCAAGCTGTTACTGTGTTGGCCAACGTGCTAACCACTAGACCACCGTGCGGCCCTACAAAGTTAATATTAAATGAAATAATGAATTGTTTCTAAATACATTCAAAATAATTTGAAAAATTACAAAAACATACAATTAAATCAAAAAATTTATTTACTATTATTTATTTATTATTATTTATTATTATTATTATTATTATTATTATTATTATATTTCTATAAAATATATTTTACATATTTATATGATCAAATAATTGCATAATACAGTATATGCATTGCTGCATTATTAATGTAAAATAAAAATGATCAAAATTTTTAAATTATTAAAATTAGTATTAAAATAAAATTATAAATCAATCATTAAAAAAGTAAAACAAATTATACACATTTAACTAAATTCTTCTGTCTAAAATTTGAACAAAATTATTAAAATTAATACATTAAATTAAATAATTTTTTTATGAAATATGTTTTATTATTTTGAAATAACTTTCTAATACATGTCCAGACTTGAGGGTCAGCATGCACAGTATAGTGGCTGGATGTTGCCCCCTTTGTATTCATGTAAAATTAAAAATACAATTATAAATCAGTTATTAAAAAATCTATATGTGTACTGTATATATACAGTATGTACAATTAACCCCATTTTTATTTCTAAAATTGTAACTAAATTATTCAAATTAATTCATCCAATCATTCATTTTCCATGCCGCTTATCCTCAGTATCCTCAGCTGACGTTACGAAGAGGCGGTGTACACCCTTGACTGGTCGCCAGGCTATTGGAGAAATTAATTAATTATTAAATAAAATGATAAATAGTATGTTATATTTTTGATGAAATACTTGTTCTATCAGTATATTTTGAAATAGCTTTATAAAAGGTGTCCAGACTTGAGGGACAGCTATCTCCAGTATGGTGGTAGGATGCTGCCCCCTGCAGGCGGTCGCCATGCCTGCATGTTCTTACTTTGTTCTGGAAGCAGCAGAAGAGTTGGGTTAAGTAAGGATGTTTCCGGGCCAGCGCCAGGATGCGCTTCTCCGTCAGCGTGCAGTCCACGTCGTCGTCCTGCAGGATGACGTCTTTCTTCAGCACCTTGACGGCGTACACCTCCTCGCTGCCTTTCAGCTCCGCCAGCATCACCTGCCGCCAACGACAGGAAGTGAGAGCGGGCGGAAAAAACGACCAAGAAGACAGTTTGGGCTCACCTTCCCAAAGCTTCCTTTTCCCAGAACTTTGATGAACACAAAGTCATAGAGGTTCATCCTCTGGAGCTCTGGAGCAGCATGACTTGTCACGTTGCCGTTTCTTTGTTGGCTTTCTTTCACCCCCCCCTCGCCGCCGCCCCCTGTGTCTGTTACTACGGCAACAGAGAGGGTAGGAGAGAGCTCCTCCCCCCGGTGATCGAAGGACAGAGCTTTCCGGATGTTCTCCAGCTCCTTCAAGTCTGGACACAAAAATACTTTTTTTGTCGGCTGCTTAGACACTCGGCGGTTTCGTTTTCGTGTCAGTACCGGGGTCACATGGGGACGTGGGGGCGGATCTTGAGCGGTCTTCTTGGGTCTGGGGTAAAGCAGGCAGCTGCTGGGGGTCGTGGACCTGAGGAAGCTGTTCAAACACAACCTGCAGGAAGCTGATTGGCTGAGACACAGAAGGGGCGGGACTGGGACGACATAGGTGAAACGGACCTGTGGATGTGACGCCTTCTTCCGTCTCTGCGTGCTGTTGGAGATCTTGTCCGGCGTGACTCCGAGGTCCGACAAGACTTTAGCGATGCCCCGCGCGTCCACGCCGCAGTTTGGCGCCACGTTGCTCTGGCAGCGCTTGTGCACGCTGACTTTACACACTGACACAAACACACACACACACACACACACACACACACACACACACACACACACAGTGTCAATAAAGCATCTCATGTAGTAGTGTCAGCATGTACATGTGCAGTACTTTTGTACAAGTACCACTGCTTACCTTTGCACTGCAGGCCTTGTCGCAGGAGACCCCACAGCAGGGAGCCACAGTGGTCACAAAACGTGAGAACTTTAAAGTTGTGGATGCTGAACTTGTGTGGAATGTTTACGCTGAACCTCTGCGAGCCCAGCGGCTGGAACACACACAACAACACGCTTCGGTCCAAAACATGCCAACTCCAAACTTTGTTGTTCAACTCTGTTGATTACACAATAATCCCTCCTTTATCACACCCCAATTTCCCTTATTTAAACATGTAACATTTAGTAGTTGGAGCACAGAAAACCTCTTTACCACCTTCTAAATACCTTTTTTTTAAACATTATTAAAGCCCTCTAAATATGAAATAACACCCCATAGTCACTGTTACACTCCTATTACCCAATATAGTAGACATAATAAAAGAAAATGAGACATAGAAAACCTGTTTACCCCCCTTCTAAATACACTTTCTAACATTGTTAGAGCCCTCTAAATATGAAATAATACCCATATAGTCACCTTTACACTCCTATTACCCAATATAGTAGACATAATAAAAGAAAATGAGACATAGAAAACCTGTTTACCACCTTCTAAATACGTTTTATAACATTATTAGAGCCCTCTAGACATGAAATAACACCCCTATAGTCACTTTTACACTCTTGTTGCCCAATATAGGAGGCGTGATAAGAGGAAATAAGACATATAAGATATAAATAAGTAGGGTTGTAGGAGATCTTGTCACACGAGAGCTTGCAAGATTAAAACGTAAGATTTGTGGTTTGGAGAAAAGCTGCATGGCGAGAACAGGGCAGCCAGAAGCCAGCCAGACTGTGAAGTACGGCATGGCTACTATGAATGATAATGCAGTATAATATGGAAGTGGCGTTGTGCAAGGTGTTATTGGAATTGTACGTCAGATGCTTCATGCATACCTTGCAATCCAACCAACCTTGGTGTCCCCAGCGTCAGCGTCAGCGTCAGCGTCAGTGAGTGATGTGCGGATGTATTTTCCATGTAAGTTGAACAGCTGTCGCCGTGTTTATTGTCCAAGGAGAAGGTGTAGTAATTGTACGTCTCATCAGAGCCGCTTAAGATTAGTTAGATCAATCCACGTAGATGCTCGGACTTCTCTGCACCCTTACTCTCCCTCGTTATGTTTGGCTGGGCACCAACTTTACAAGCGCCACATAGAAGACATCCGCCTTGAAGATTTAGCACCATTGTCGTGAGAAGGGGTGCACGTTAAAAGTGTAAGTCAGGAAGTGTTTCTTGCTTGAAGCATCCGCGGCGTGGCACCATAGTGTGTACTTCAAGTGTGGAACGTGGCTCATTGCAGAACAACAAAACAAAACAACAAAAACCCAGCAAAAGCGGAACAAGCTAAAAGATAATACTTATAACTCATAAAAACACAATGGTTTGACAGATGAATTGCCTGTGAGAAAATACCGCAACTTAACACAGTGAATGTTGGCATATTAAAGGAAATACTGCATTACAGTATTATTTATTTATTATGATATAATATATAGAATTATTAGGGCTGTCAAAAAATATTTATTTCATTAATTACGTTACATTTTTTTGCGTAATTAATGCATACGCTTGATGGCAAGCCACATCTCACTGTTATGATGACAGACGGCAACACAGTGAAGTTCCCCACAAAGCCACGCAAGAGTATGACGCTCTTTTATAACTTTAATCCAACCTTGAACACATCAACGGCGGCGCAATTCCAACAACACACATGTATTTCCAAGTCACAAACGCATTCTCACTACAAGACCTCGAGATGCATTCAGGGACCCTCCAAACATCACATGAACGTCTTTTTTTATGCGTCCAAATAAACAGAAAGACAAAGAAAAACAATAAGTGGATATTCTTACCGCTCACTTTGTAACTCCAGATGCGGAAGTACAGTTTTCTGCATTTAAGTGTGCTCGGAAATTTTAGAAAATACACTCAAAATGTGAATTCACCTTAAATGACGTGGTGTGTTTCAATGCAACCTCTCTTTGCTCATAATAACAGGTTATATTCTCATCACTCACATCGTAACTCTTGATTCGGATGCGCAATTTGCTACATATAAATATGCTGGAAAATACACCGAAAATAAGTAAATGTACCTTAAATTACGTGATGTCTTTGAATGCAAACCCTCATTTCTCATAATAACAGTTTAAATAAAGTGTGATTCAAATGTTCTGCTCCTCTTAAAGAAGCTAGTGTCAGGTAAAAAGACGTGCGGTATCTTTTAACTTGATTTAAATTTTCAGTTCATTTTGGAGCTGTTAATACATGCAAATATATCTAATCCATTTATCTTTCGTACAAAAGGGGAATACTTCCGACATCATTCCAAATGTTGATTAATCATGATTAATTCATTTGATTATCATAACGGTGGTCTATTTATTAGAAAATGGAAGACGGGCATATTTGTTCTCAAAAAATGCAGACAATAATAGACAATAAAGACAATAATAATATTGTTTAGCGTCAAATTGTGGGACAATAATCCTTTCATAATGCATTGTTTTGTGAATCAGTTGAATAAAAAAGTTTGTTTGTCCAGTCATATTTTTTCATTGTACTTCATGCTTAGTCCCAACACTGGACAGGGCGCATAACGTATACAGCAGGGGTGCCCATTACGCCGGTAAGCGAGCTACTGGCAGATCGCAAACGTAGTTTGGGTCAATCGCACAAACCTCACTTTGTAGATGTCACATGACATCAGTCAGCTGACATGAAGCTTCCCTCCTGATTCGCTCTTGCTCCCCCGCGGCGATGGTGAACAGATGTCTCAAACTACACACAGAGATGCAACTTTCACCTTCCGATGAGGGATAAACTAACTGAGATAACAGAAGTTATCCGTTCACTTGTAGCGGCTAGTTAAGTAAAAAATAAGTGATCTGTTTGAGGGCTTTGCTTCGCGTCATCAACTCCACTATAGAAATGCGCTTTTTTTCTACTCTTCCCTTTCTTAAACTATTATTTCATGATGAATTGGAAAATGTGCCCGTTGCCTTGACTTCAGCTGCATTGTCTTTTGCGTAATAATTTTTCATTTCTTGAATATCGGGAATGTTTGATAGCAAACGCTAACTGGACGTCACACGTGAAGTGTGTGTCTAATGAACGCTGCGTAGCTGTTTTGACTGACATGATGTACACGACTACTGAGGAATTCTGTGTAATTATCTTTAGTGCCATATTGAATTGAATTGTGAATTATTTGTGAATAATACAAACTACTTTCATTACCTGTAAACTTTGAAACTGTGAATGCGAATTATTAATCATTAGTATTTAGCATAGTACTTTCAAAGTTCAGTAGATATGCTAACAAGTTCTATATATATATATTTAAAAAAATATTACATTATATTAATATCCACTTCACTTTTTGCTCTTTTTTCTCATTTTTGATGGGTTTTTTTTTTATTTTCCGACTATTTCAACTTTCTTTTTAAATAATTACGTTCATAATGTTATGACTCTGTGCTCGTAACATACTGTATCTTTCATTTTCCAAAAGTGACAACTTCATTCATTGTTTTCTTTGTTTCTCGTAAAATTGCAGCTTTAAAAAGGTAACATCTTTCAACTTTGCGCTTCTAAAATGATTCTTATTTTTCCTCGTAGTATTTCCTTATTTTAGTAAAATTACGACTTCTTGTTGTTCTTTTTCCTCGTAGTATTTCCTTATTTTAGTAACATTACGACTTCTTGTTGTTCTTGATGACAACTTTTTTCTTTTAATATTTGACTTTATTCTTGTAAAATGACTGCTGATTTTCCATTTTTGCTGTGTTTTCCTGTGCCACGGGCCAATAAAACAACAGCCGCGGGCCACAAATGGCCCCCGGGCTGCACTTTGGACCACCCCGATTTAGACTAGGATGAAGAGAACATGCAGGTCATGGGTAAAAGCCACCAGGAACAAAGAGAGAACATGCAAATCCAATCCAAACCTCAAACCCTGGATCTCCTGACTGTGAGACCGTCGTGCAAGCCATGCTAGCCACGAGTCCAGCACATTCACACAAATAGAGATAAAAGGTCTCTCACCTCCTGGACCTTGTCCTCCTGCTTCTTCATGCCGGCACACTTGGTGATGATGAGCTCATGGCAGCGCTTGTGGACCACACACGTGCACACTGGGAAGCACAGGAAGACTTCTGACATGACACAAGCATCCAGACCAGGGGGAACCTTCGAGAGGAACCTTCCTACCTTGGCACTGGTAGCCCTGCTTCCCCAAAACGCCCCTGAAGGTCACACATAACACAAGCAAGAAGAAGACGTGTGCTGAGTCCATGCTTGGCATCTTCATGCAACTGCTAGCTGGGGTTTACACTCATCATGGACCACAATATGGACCAAAGTCCCCTTTGGACTCCACTCAGTCATCATCATCTTGGTGACACTCACCATATGAAGTCCCTGCAGTGGGAGCAGTAGGTGGGCTGTCTCAGGTAGGTGGCCATAAACTTGTGTCCATTCACCTGGTGAACCCTGCGGCGTACGGCGCCCTGACGTTTCCTGGGTTGCAACCGCTGGCGAAAAACCCGCTCGTCGTTGTCGCTGGAGACCGGCGCTGCGACACGAACAGATCAGTCAGTGATCTTCTCGTCTTGGTTCTCGTCCATAGACGCACTTCCGGCACAGCAACGCTAGATGGCAGTGACGCTACACGTGACATTGACGACCAGTTCAAGTCATTTTTCCACAATACTACTGCACCGGATCCCTGCTAGTATTTTTCCACACAAAATGCACCTCATTCACTCTAAGTCAGTAATATTTTTTTTTATAAGTTTATTGCAATGCATTTACATGGATTGCATATCTTATCCTTTAGCATTGCTTTCAAAAAAATAAATCAACCCACCAACAATGACAAATAACACCAGCAAAACAAAAAAATGACAAATGGCAATGCAAGATAATAATCCATTAATAATAATAAAAAAAGGAAATGAATTTTAAAGTAAGTAATAATGAATAAATGTGATCCATAAGTGTGCTGTAAACAATGTGTGAGGTTACATACTGTATATGTTGCCAAAATGCTAAATGGATTCCTTATTTCAAAAGAAGTAAACATGACACTTTATTTTTGTAGAAGTAAAGAACATTAGCATCATTACCAACACACTAACATGGACTCCTTGCTAGGACATTATACATCCCGGGACGTACTAAAAACCTCCTCCCCGCCATCTACAAGGCATACATACGACCGCTTATGGAGTATGCTTCTCCTATTTGGGGGAGCGCTCACGCTATTAGACAGGCTGAAGAGGAAAGCCCTCCCATTACTAAAAACTGAGAGCAGGAATTCTCCCACTTGAGCAAAGTTGCATCCCTTTGCACTTTTTAACTTCTTCATGAAACCAACCACTGAAATAGCTCCGATCCTGCCTGATGAAACAACAAATGCAGGCATAACTCCATCTTCTGCGAGCAGTCACTCCTACATAGTCATCTTTCTTCCTATGCAACTGGTCAAAAGTTTTAGAACACCCCAATTTTTCCAGATAGTTATTGAAATTGAGGTTAAAAAAAAAGCTAAGGCTACCCAAAACTGAAAAATAATGTGTATTTCAGAATCCTACAACACGGCCTGCTTCACGGACCACAAAATGGGTCAACAATTTAAAGGTGTTCTGCAGAAATTCCTACAGGTGTTCCAAGTTCTGGAGTACTTACTACCTCCTCTGTCTGCATTAAAAGAGTGTTGGGAACACACTGTGGTTGTATGCCTTCGTGAACATCAGTTGAACAGCATTGTACTGGAGAAAGTCATTTGTTGCTACAAAAATGTCAAGGGAAACGGGAATTAACAATGGAAAAAAGGCAATCCTAACACTTAAAATTGTAGCTTTTACCTCCAGAGAAATTAGAGCGTTGTAAAACCAATCATGTTTCCACAGACTCCGAACATCACTTGTTTCAAATCAGCGGTTAATGCACATTTTTTCAACCATGTTATTATTGAATGAAATACAAATCGGCCTTTTGTGTTGTGGGTATTCACACGTTCAATTGAAGGCCCGCTTTTCATCTATTTGATGGCACCACCAGGCCTAGAATCTGAATAATAATCGGAATGAAGAATCTGAATAAAGAATCGGAATAAATAAAAACTAGATGATTGCAGTGTCTGGAGACATCGCGTGTAAATGCCCAAGCCCGAAGAGGTGGTGGAAACACAAAAATGAGCAAAAAAAGGAATACAAATTATATGTGACGTATAAGAGTACTCTAGACTATGACATTCTGAAAGACAAAAGATGTATGATGTTAAATGTTATAGCTAGCCTTAATGTCTGGATGGTGCTGAACGATTTGAAGTACTTGAGTAATTAAGATCAAAGGAATATCCTTCAGTTAGTTTCCTGGAAAAAAATGGGAATTTCTGGGAAAATTAGCATTGTTTAAATGTGAAAAATAGATGTCCTTAATTGTGCTGAACGATCTGATGTTGCAATTGTTGGAATGGTTGGAAAATGTTGATGTAGTGGAGCAATTAAGATCAAAGGAAATTACAGTTATTAAGATGAGAGGAAAAGTGGGAATGTCGAGAAATGTTGGAATTTTAGTGTGGAGTGTTAGTTTGAAGTCCAGGATGTGTGGAATGTTTTCATGGTGGAATGGTTGAGAATCGGTTGAGAAATGGTGCAAATTGGAAAAATTGTGTAGAATTTTTGGAAAATCTGTGAACTTTAGGAAAAAAACGGAATGATAGCGCACTGTTCCCGAACAAGCTGAACGAGTTGATGCTTGAATGGTGGGAATCAGTTGAAAAATGCCCTTGAGAGCTTTCGCACAATCATCGAAAGAATACAGAATACATACAGAAGAGAGGTGGCGGACCTCATAGCTTGGTGTCGTGATAACAATCTCCTTCTCAATACAGATAAGACCAAAGAGATGATCATCGACCCAAGAACAAAGGAAAAGGAGCCACATAGACCCCTGTTTATTGATGAGACTGAGGTGGAGAGGGTGAAAACCTTCAAGTTCCTTGGCACACACATCAGCGAGGACCTCACCTGGTCTCACAACACCCAACAAATTCTGAAGAAGTCCCAGAGGAGACTGTACTTCCTGAGAAGACTGAGGAAATTTGGCATGTCCACCACAATCCTGAGTTGCTTCTACAGATGCACTATGGAAAGTGTCCTTACCGCCTCCATCACTGTTTGGTACGGTAACTGTACAACACGTGATAGGAAGGCACTCCAGCGGGGGATCAAGACCTCACAGAACATTGTTGGGGCAGCCCTCCCCTCACTGCAAGACATTTATAAAACTAGAGTCCTACGAAGAACACACAACCTCATCAAGGACAGCACACATCCACAACACTCATTATTCACACTCCTACCGTCAGGCAGACGCTACAGGAGTTTGAAGTCCAGGACCACAAGGCTGGCAAACAGCTTTTACCCACAGGCCATCAGGCTTCTCAACGAAGCACTCACACACGCCGCACGCAACACACGCACACACTCATAGCACTATTTATTTATTTATTTATTTATTGGTATTTATGTTTCTTATGTTCTTATTCATTTTCTTGTGTTTTTCTTTCTTTCTTTTCTGGGAGAATGAACAGAACAAGAATTTCATTGCATAGTATAACTACCTGTTTTACTGTGCATATGACAATCAAACTCTTGAATCTTGAATCCTGAAAGAGTGACATCTATTAAGTGTCTTATTAAAAAAGAACAAGCTAAGAACATGAGTAAGGTTACAATTGAGTTTCAGGAACTTTGTTTGCATCCAGAAGCTAATGTCAGAAAAGCAGTTTGAGAGGGTCGAGTGGGTCTGAGGGTCGATGAATTTAGTGAACATGTAAAGTTGGATGTGTTGGATTTTAGGTGGGAAAGCAAATGATTGTGTCCACCATTTTTGTATTTATTGTTTTACCAGTTTGTGCGGCACTTTGGAAAGTGTGTTTATAAAATGTGCAGTATAAATAAAGTGGATTGGATTGGATTGGATACAGCGGAACCTGGGTTAGGATACACTTCGGTTTGCGTGTTTTTCAGTTTACGTCAAAATTGTACACCAAAATTTTGCTGTGGTTTACGTACATTTTCCGGTTAGTGTACAATACGACGTGCGTCGTGTTGTGTTATTAATACACTCCCTGCGTCCAACTTTCTTTCTTAATGTTGTTGTTCTCCTTGGCTTGTAACCAAGAAGCTAGCTTGCTAAGTCACAAAATGGCAACCTCGTCTATGACTTCATCAGCGCTTGCCTCTCAAAAAACCTCAAAACAAAACATGTTTTTAAAGTTTCACATGAATAAAACAATTGCAAATACAAAGAAATGATAAATGAAAGGGATTTTACCTTCATTGAAGACACCAGCAGCAAGACACCACATGGACCCCACCTTCCTGTTTTGCCATGACTTATTTCTTCAATCCAATTCAATAGTGTTTCTCACCATCTATATCAAAATGCTGGCACTTGAAACTTTCTGTGGCTCCATTTTGGGTTATTGAGGTGAGAAACATTATTGAATTGAAGAAATAAGTCACGGCAAAACAGGAAGGTGGTATCAGTGTGGTGTCTCACTGCCATATGATGGTGCCATCAACAATTGGGTCTTCAATGAAGGTAAAAGTATAAACTTTGATGTTCATTTGTCATTTTATATGCATTTGGAAATGTTTATGAGTCGCACGGTGGCCTCGTGGTTAGCATGTTGGCCACACAGTCAGGAGATCTGGAAGATCTGGGTTCGAATCTCCACTGGACTTGTGTGGAGTTTGCATGTTGGGTTAATTGGTGACTCTGAATTGTCCATAGGTATGAATGTGAGTGTGAATGCTTGTTTGTCTATATGCGCCCTGCCATTGGCTGGTCACCAGTCCAGGGTGTACCCCGCCTGTTGCCCGAAGTCAGCTGGGATAGGCTCCAGCATGCCCCTTGAAAATGGATGGATGGATGGAATTGTTTACTGCATGTGAAGGTATCATTGTAAAATTATAAAAACGTGTTTTGTGTGAACATTTTTGGCTTTCTGGAAGGGATGAAATGGATTTCTTATGGGGAAAAATGGATTCAGTTAGCGTCGATTCGTTCTGGAAGGAATGGACGCTAACCAAGGTTCCACTCTATGTGATATTGTCATATTTGATCACGTATTAAAGCATTAGACTTCAAAATGAGCTTTCATGGCAAAAAAATAAGATTTTGAAAATGAGCAAGCTTATCTGACATGTTGCCATTTTGGCGAAGCCATATCCTGGGATAGTCACATGACTGAGAGATGACTATGCTTGTACTTTCCTCCTCGTGAGAAATATGTTTCTAATATTTGGACGCAAGCGTGGAGCTGAATCGTCCGGTCGGGTGTACCTAATTTAGTGTCCCGAGGTTGGTACCTTCTTTGTGGTATCTCCTAGCAACAGGTGATGAAGTCTGCCCAGCAACAGAGTGACACAGAAGGTGTTTATCAACCCCCCAGAGTGACCGATAAAGGTAAAGTATTCATTGTCACAGTGCTAGCGTGGAACCACATCAGAAATAAACACTAATCAACTTCCACGACAACGTTTGGACATTTTTTACAAGAACTAAAAGGTGAACTTGGAACCAAACTTCAAACACACAGCATTTCCATTTCTTCTATAATAATCCCAACACTGCTTTTAGCAACAGGGACCACTTTAGCATCTGTGTGTGTGTGTGTGTGTGTGTGTGTGTGTGTGCGTGTGTGTGTGTGTGTGTGTGTGTAAAGGCTAATAGGTTGATTGTAGCTCTCAGGTCAACCATGTGATCTGGCTGTGCAAACACATTTAAGTAATGACTGCAATATAAGCCACATGCACCCCTGACACACACACACACGCACACACACACACACACGTGCAGTCTGAGACACAGACATGACTGAAGAAGAAAGACAAGAAACAAAAATGGGATGTCTCACTCTGTGTCTTTTTGGATGATGTTTAAATTCTTTATATTCTTCACATTTCTATAAATGTTATTAAACACGCATCTGTGTAGTATGTGTACATCGTGACGCCATCAAAGAACCATCCCTTTTTTTCATTCATTCATTCATTTTCTATGCCACTTGTCGTCACTATGGTTGCGGGGGTATGCTGGAGCCTATCCCAGCTGACTTTGGCCGACCTAACGTGCATATTTTTGGAATACTGGTACACGCAGAAAACCCACACACGCACGGGGAGAACACGCAAACTCCACACAGAGATGCGCAACGGAGATACGAACATCTCCATCTGTGTCATGTGAGTCTGCATGTGTGTCATGTGACACCATGTGTGTGCTACTCGTGTCAGCTGGGACCTCAACCCTCCACTTAAAAAAAAAAAAAAAAGCAAAACATATACTGTACCTTCAGAGGACAATCCTGACAAGTCAATCACCACGTAGACCCGCCCTGCTGGCTCCAGGTCCACCTGAGGAGGAGGAGGAGGAGGAAGATGAGAGATTGTGAAGGGTTGTCGGGTAAGGAGGGATGGTGAGAAAGACACTACTTTATTTCTTCATGTTCTTCTCTTGCATCAACACAACACACTGAGTGCCTTCATTGGCAGGGCCTAACAAAAGCACACACACACACACACACACACACACTGAGATGTGGTGATGTGCTCGTGTGTAGACAGCAGACAGAAAGCAGAGACGATGTGGGTGAGAAAGTTTATTGCTCCATTCCAATTAAAGTGTGTGTTTATTTGGTTCTCTGAACACACGCTGCTTGTTAGCTTCACCACCTAGTAATGTGTTCCTGCTACTAGAGGGCAGGAAATAGCATTAATGTAGCTAATATCAACTTCCTGTGTGTTCTCAGTGGCTTACACAAATGTATTTTATGTCCCGTCTTACCGCCGGAAGCAGGTAGCCTTCAACACCAAGATTAAGATGATAGAAGATGCTTCTTCTACACTCATCTTCATCAGCCAACATCGTCTTCATGTGAATGTACTTTCCTGTCAGCAACAAGACAGTTGTCGTGGCAACGGAAGGGGGGTGACAGATTGTCCTGTTTACGTTCTTATTTGTCGGACCGAGCAGACATGCCGTTCATGAAAGATGTCGAGTCACGTTCAACTTCCTCCATGTTCCTCTGTGGTGCCTTCAGCCAAACAACACCTGAAGACAAGCCAACAAGACTTTATTTCTTGGAACTAATGACTAAAGGACAACCTTGCCACTCTACTACATCACACATGACATTTCACACACATGACTAAAGGACACATTTGCCACCCTATCATGTCACACACGACTAAAGGACACGTTTGCCACCCTATCACGTCACACACACAACTAAAGGACACGTTTACCACCCTATCACGTCACACACATGACTAAAGGACACGTTTACCACCCTATCACGTCACACACACGACTAAAGGACACGTTTACCACCCTATCATGTCACACACATGACTAAAGGACACGTTTACCACCCTATCATGTCACACACGACTAAAGGACACGTTTACCACCCTATCACGTCACACACACGACTAAAGGACACGTTTACCACCCTATCATGTCACACACATGACTAAAGTACACGTTTACCACCCTATCACGTCACACACATGACTAAAGGACACGTTTGCCACCCTATCACGTCACACACACGACTAAAGGACACGTTTACCACCCTATCACGTCACACACATGACTAAAGTACACGTTTACCACCCTATCACGTCACACACATGACTAAAGGACACGTTTACCACCCTATCACGTCACACACACGACTAAAGTACACGTTTACCACCCTATCACGTCACACACATGACTAAAGGACACGTTTACCACCCTATCACGTCACACACGACTAAAGGACACGTTTACCACCCTATCATGTCACACACATGACTAAAGGACACGTTTACCACCCTATCATGTCACACACATGACTAAAGTACACGTTTACCACCCTATCACGTCACACACATGACTAAAGGACACGTTTACCACCCTATCACGTCACACACACGACTAAAGTACACGTTTACCACCCTATCACGTCACACACATGACTAAAGGACACGTTTACCACCCTATCATGTCACACACATGACTAAAGGACACGTTTGCCACCCTATCACGTCACACACATGACTAAAGGACACGTTTGCCACCCTATCACGTCACACACATGACTAAAGGACACGTTTGCCACCCTATCACGTCACACACACGACTAAAGGACACGTTTACCACCCTATCATGTCACACACATGACTAAAGTACACGTTTACCACCCTATCACGTCACACACATGACTAAAGGACACGTTTGCCACCCTATCACGTCACACACACGACTAAAGGACACGTTTACCACCCTATCATGTCACACACATGACTAAAGTACACGTTTACCACCCTATCACGTCACACACATGACTAAAGGACACGTTTGCCACCCTATCACGTCACACACATGACTAAAGGACACGTTTGCCACCCTATCACGTCACACACACGACTAAAGGACACGTTTACCACCCTATCATGTCACACACATGACTAAAGTACACGTTTACCACCCTATCACGTCACACACATGACTAAAGGACACGTTTGCCACCCTATCACGTCACACACACGACTAAAGGACACGTTTACCACCCTATCATGTCACACACATGACTAAAGGACACGTTTGCCACCCTATCACGTCACACACACGACTAAAGTACACGTTTACCACCCTATCATGTCACACACATGACTAAAGTACACGTTTACCACCCTATCATGTCACACACATGACTAAAGTACACGTTTACCACCCTATCATGTCACACACATGACTAAAGGACACGTTTGCCACCCTATCACGTCACACACACGACTAAAGGACACGTTTACCACCCTATCATGTCACACACATGACTAAAGGACACGTTTGCCACCCTATCACGTCACACACACGACTAAAGTACACGTTTACCACCCTATCACGTCACACACATGACTAAAGGACACGTTTGCCACCCTATCACGTCACACACATGACTAAAGGACACGTTTGCCACCCTATCACGTCACACACATGACTAAAGGACACGTTTGCCACCCTATCACGTCACACACATGACTAAAGGACACGTGACCATGGTGATAAAAAGCTCAACCGGTAGCACGACCCTCAAACATCCCAAATACAACATCTCCGTCCTTGTGAGGTCACACTGAGCACGCTCAGTCGCGCAGGTGTGCATATCTCCAAATATAGAGCAGGACGGAGAAGGAACAACCCCCCCCCAACCGTCACCACTGTGTGTGTGTGTGTGTGTGTGTGTGTGTGTGGGTGTGTGTGTGGGTGTGTGAGAGACAGACCAACAATTGAGTGTGTTACTCAAACACACACACATCTGTACAATGAGGTCAAAGTTCATAGGAAAGGCATGCAGAGGTGAGTTTTTTCCAAACAGCAAACTGATAACAAACAATAACAACACATGGTCTTCATTGTCCTTGTATGTTCATAAATATCTCTCTCTCTCTCTCACACACACACACACACACACACACACACACACACACACACAAGCTAATGAAATTCCAGGCTTTAACTCAATTGAGAAGCTCCATGCCGCCCCTCCCTCATGTGACAGTGACTGTTGATATGATTATTTGTAGGAGATTGACAACAACAGTATTAATATCTGATATTGGTGTATCAACCACGGCCTGACTGTTGTGTACACCTGCCAACTCTGCCTGGATACACACACACACACACACACACACACACGCGCGCCTACGGCCTCTCCGACCAAACATTTAGTTTTATTTATATTTATCTTCTTACAATACGGAGAGGGCCAATGGAAACTGAGCTGTGGGCTGCTTTGAACACCCATGTCCAAGATCGGGGGTGTCAAACTTGGTTATGGTTACCCTCAGAGGGCTACCTGGAACTGTGAAACCATTGTTATCATTTTCACTTGCTATTGTTTTCCCAACCAGTTACATCGGAACAAGTCAAGGTGCCGAGTGCAAATTTGCTATTGTAGAATTCTAATAATAATTAAAAAAAAATAATAAAGAATAATTAATGAGTAAATTAATTATCCATAAATAGATACTAATGCTAATACTTTTGAATTGGATTTGACAACCAAAAATTTGAACTTTGAAAATTGGCAACACATTTTTAGCCATAAATACTGTCTTTTTATTAACAGATATTTTTGAAATATAACATACAAATATTTAAATAAGTTAAAAAAAACATTAAATGTATCAAAATAATTTTCACAAAATTAAAATAACATTAAATAAATAAATAAAACAATAAAAATGCTAACATAGGAATACAATTTAAAGGTATATACAGTTTTTAAAAATAATATTACAACGATCAAATAAAATGTGTCTTTTTCACATACAGGCTTTTGTGGGCCACATAAGATGATATGGCCCCCAGGTCTTCAGGTTGACACCTGTGTCCTACACGCTCAGACTGACAGACATGATCAAAAATGAATGTATGATAACAGCGAGAAGGATACAAACATTTTTTAAAAAATTATGCTGACACGGAGAAGGACACATGCACTAAAGAAATAAATGTATGATGGCATGGAGAAGGACACACACAGTAAAGAAATAAATGTATGATGGCATGGAGAAGGACACACACATTAAAGAAATAAATGTATGATGGCATGGAGAAGGACACACACATTAAAGAAATAAATGTATGATGACATTGGAAAAGGACACATGCACTAAAAAAAATAAATGTATTGTGACATGGAGAAGGACACATGCACTTTTTTTTCTTGTTGTTGACTGCCTTGTCTGCCTTGTGCGCTGCTCTTAAGGAGGTTAAAAACCATATGGAAGAAAATAAAGCATTATGCAATGACATCAAGGTTCTGCAGGACGATATCAAGCCTTAATTGAAGACAATGCTGCCTTGCGTGCTGCTCTTAAGGAAGCTTAGAACCCGATGGAAGATAATAGAACATTACGCAAGGATGTTCTGCAGGACGATATCAAAGCATTACTGGAAGACGATGCTGCCTTACGCGCTGAGGTTAAAAACCCTATGGAAGATAATAAAGCACGATGCAATGATATCAATGTTCTATCAAGGCACTATTGGAGGATAATGCTGCCTTGCGCACCACTGTAGAGGAAGAGAAAGAAGAAAAGGAAAATATCACTGAGCAAATGAAAAATACAATTGATGAGATGGATCAGAATGCACAAATGAATGAAGAAGCTCTGCTTCTTCCTACCCCTTTTCGTGTGGAATTGTGAATTGTAACATGAAGCATTCAATGTAAACTGTATGCATATTCAAAATAAATTAAATCACAACCATAACTAAACGTAAGATGCCATGGAGAAGGACACACACATTAAAGAAATAAACGTATGTAATGTAATGTGAGAAGGACACGCATAATCAGAGAAGGTGGGAGATGATTCATGAGAGATACAGTATGTGTGCGTAAAACATGAACTACTGTATTTTATTGCAGAAACCAAGTTGGTTTCAGCTTGAGGTCGCCAACAGATGGCCGGACATTCTCCTTCAGGATTTTTTGGTAGACAGCAGAATTCATGGTTCCATTTATCACAGCAAGTCTTCCAGGTCCCAAAGCAGAAATGCAGCACCAGACCATCACACTACCACCACCACACTCGTCAGATATTTTCCCAAAGGTCTTGGGGATCATCAAGATGTTTTCTGGCAAAATTGAGACGAGCCTTAATGTTCTTTTTGTTCAGCAGTGGTTTTGGTCTTGGAACGCCGTTCCGTTTTTGCTTAGTGTCTTTCTTATGGTGGAGTCATAAACACTGACCTTAACTGAGGCAAGTGAGGCCTGCAGTTCTTTGGATGTTGTTGTGGGGTCTTTTGTGACCTCTTGCATGAGTTGTCGTTGCGCTCTTGGGGTCATTTTGGTTGGCCGACCACTCCTGGGAAGGTTCACCACTGTCCCATGTTTTCGCCATTTGTGGATAATGGCTCTCACTGTGGTAGGCTGGAGTCCCTAAGCTTTAGAAATGGCTTTCTAACCTTTTCCACACTGATAGATCTCAATTCATCTCAGTTAAGTTGTGTTTTAGCAGGGGGGCAAACACTTTTTCACACAGGGCCATTTAGATATGTTTTTTTCACCTTTAATAATAAAAAGTTTCATTTAAAAACTGCATTTTGTGTTCAGTTTTGTTGTAATGGACTAATATTTCAATTTGTTTGATGATCTGAAACATTTAAATGTGACAAACGTGCAAAAAAATAAGAAATCAGAAAGGGGGCAAGCACTTTTTCGCACCACTGTATGTGTGATTGACAGTACACAGATTGTTTCACTATCACATGTTAGCACTGCGCCATGCTGACATGAGGACATTCTGGAGATTTCTGTGTAACGACACGTACAAATGGACACACGAGCTGTGTGCGGAGGTGGAGGTGAGGGTTTTGGAGAAGGAGGAAGCGTCTGGGAAGTAAAGTGACAGTGAAAACAGGAAGTAGAGCCTGCAACAGGCTGCCTTTATTTTTAGACGCAAACACACACAGGCCTGTCCTGCTTCTTTGTGTCCACGTAGAGGACCACCCTCTGCTGCACCCCCAAGGGAAAACAGGGTCAAGTGGAGGTCAAGACTGTTCTTCCTCTTCTGTGCCCACGACTCTAAAGTGTTCTCCTAAACAAACGTGGAGAAGTGGCGGAGCGGGTACTACAAATAGTACCTGATCGTACCTGCTTCAGCCCATGAAAAGCACGAGGAGCTCCAGAAAAGTCAAGATGAGAGCGAACGCATCTGAGAAGCGTGTTGGCGTCATTGACGTGTTGCAACGTGACGTGTCAGGTGAGGACACGTTAGGATTGCTTCTAGTGATTCTTCTTCTTTTGCAGCCTGAGTGTCCTCACATCAGCACGACCGTCCTCTTCCAGAAGCTTCTAATAAAGTGCTGAGGACATTGTTACTGTTCCAGTGTTTGGACAAAGAACAACTGGTCTTTGTCATCCTCTGAACTTCTGTGAAGTGTTTTCCCTCAACAACAACATATTCCTCATGTCATGAACACGTTCACACACGGCCGCAAAGAGGAGTGAAAGGAGTGGATTGTGCATGACAGGCCACTGGTTGGCGACCAACAAACACTACCCACCCGTGCTGTAAGTCATGTGACTGCTGGACACTTTACTCAATGTTACACCCGTCACACCGTGCTGCACCGTGCACGTCTACACTGACCACACGTGTAAAACACCACAAACGCTATACAAAGCGGATGACGACATTGACAACATGTCTACGTGCTCACGTGTGTGCTTTGATTGCTACACCAAATAAATGACTTACTACGTTATTTCATAACATCTTTGCAACGTGTCACAACGTGATCCTCAAACTTCTGTTCACACCACACACACACACACACGCACACACCCACACACACGCATGCACATACACACACACGAATGGCTGACTGCAGCAGTTTGTCAGCCATGAGGGATCTAAGCATTTGGCTTCTTGTTGACATCTGATATCCTGATTCCTCCATGTCATTAGTGTGATAATGATGGCATGATATCATAGCATGATAATGGCGTGATATCATAGCATGATAATGATGGCATGATATAGTAGAATGATAACGATGGTATGATATAGTAGAATGATAATGATAGTATGATATCATAGCATGATAATGATGGCATGATATAGTAGAATGATAATGATAGTATGATATGGTAGAATGATAATGATGGCATGATATCATGGCATGATAATGATGGTATGATATAGTCGAATGATAATGATAGTATCATATGGTAGAATGATAATGATGGCATGATATCATAGCAAGATAATGATGGCATGATATAGTAGAATGATAATGATAGTATGATATGGTAGAATGATAATGATGGCATGATATCATGGCATGATAATGATGGTATGATATAGTCGAATGATAATGATAGTATCATATGGTAGAATGATAATGATGGCATGATATCATAGCATGATAATGATGGTATGATATAGTCGAATGATAATGATAGCATGATATGATAGAATGATAATGATGGTATGATGTAGTCGAATGATAATGATAGCATGATATGATAGAATGATAATGATGGTGTGATATCATAGCATGATGATAATGGCATGACATAGTTGAATGATAATGATAGTATGATATGGTAGAATGACACTGATAGTATGATATGGTCGAATGATAAAGATGGTGTGATATCATAGCATGATAATGATAGCATGATATGGTAGAATGATAAAGATAGTATGACATAGTAAAATGATAATGATGACATGATATTATAGAATGATGATGTATAGTACCATGATAATGATAGAATGATATAATAGAATGATAATGACGGCATGATATGGTAGAGTGATAATAATAGCATGATGTGGTAGAATGATAATGATGGTGTGATATCATAGCATGATAATGATGGTATGACATAGTTGAATGATAATGATAGTATGATATGGTAGAATGACACTGATAGTATGATATGGTCGAATGATAAAGATGGTGTGATATCATAGCATGATAATGATAGCATGATATGGTAGAATGATAAAGATAGTATGACATAGTAAAATGATAATGATGACATGATATTATAGAATGATGATGTATAGTAGCATGATAATGATAGAATGATATAATAGAATGATATTGGTGGAATAATATAATAGAATGACAACAATGGAATGATATCATAGAACAGCCATCACCAAATGGCGGACCCCGGTCCAGCGATGGCCCTTTACGGACTCGTGACCAATTAAAGTGAATGGGAAGTATAATAACATCTAATCATGATCGCGGATCGTTCGCAGCGGGAGCTTGTGGGCGTAATTGCTTCAGTTTGTACGGTTAACGTGACAGCAAACACAGTGACGTCACTCAAAATGAGCCAATGAAATCGTTCGTTTACCTGCCGAGCAGATGACAACCATCCATCCATGTGTCTCATATGCTCTGAAACTGTAGAACCCAGTATGAAAAATCTACGAGAGTCATAGCACATTAATTTACAGCACAGCAACGTGCAAATGCGTCTTCACTGAGGATTGTATGGACATTGGAGCAAAACACTGACGGGCGAGTTGCGGAGTGCTTCTGCTGCAGAGATCTTACTCAAAGGTAGGCCTGTCACAATAAAACATTTTGCTGGTCGATAAATGTGCTACAAATGACCATTGATAATCGATAATATCAACTCTTTTAGAGCATTTTTATCATTAAATCACCTATAATTGTGATGAGAGGTGTAACTCAAATTTGCAGAGAGTAACGACAAATTTGCAAGCAGAGTAACAACACAGCTCACAATGAACTTCCAAACCCCAATGAAATTGCGGGAGGTCAACACTTCACATGCCAATCTTACTCATGGTGTCAAAAAAGAGCTAAAACATCACACAGCAACGCAATAGGTGAATAACAACAGGCAAGACACTACTAACGCATAATGCACAGCAATTTTGCACACCATTTTGCGCTGTTTCATTTTACATTTACTCCGCCGATCAAATGCCTCAGTAAGCGTTGACTGTCGGGACGAAGGCTCTGCTGCACATACACAATGGAGCTGTGGTACTCGGCTTAGAAAAAATGGATTTTGTTTGCTTGCCAACGTGCTAACTGCTAGCACTCTGTAGGTGTATCTACTCCCTAGTAGCCCCCGCCTCCAGTACTGGGACAAAGAGGCTGAATAGCTGACAGGAGGGTTCACTCTCTCCATTCATTCCACTATGGATTCTATATTCTACTATATTGTTTGTACAGTCAAACTTTTTATGATTCATGTGAAATTTGGCCATGCTTTCTTTTAAATGCCATATAGGTGCCAAAAAAAGTGCAGTGATTAGGCCTGTCACAATAGCAAATTTTGCTAGTCGATAATTGTGCTATCAATTATCAACAATAATTGATAATTTCGACTATTTTTTAACGACCATAATATCATTAAGTTTATCATTAAATGATCACTGTGTCATGTCACATTTGAGCCACTAGATGGTACTCAAGTTTAGTGTAGTGTATCTGTGTGAGGTACAGACGATGCTACTATAGCGCTTACAAATCACGGGGTGTCACCACTTCACATACCCTAGGCATTGCGAGCTCGCGCCGCCCGGCAAAATACATTCACTTTGTCAATCAAACGCCCCAACAAGCGCCAAAAGCCGAGACGAATGCCCCACAGCACATCCACACTGGAACTGTGACATTTGGCTTAGAAACTATCGCTTATTTGCTTTCATTCATATTAGCGTTTGCTTGCTAACTGCTAGCTAGCACTCGGTGTATTCAATCGCTATGTAGCTTGCCCCCGCCTCCATGTGCTGTGACAAAGACGCTTAATAGCTGACAGGAGGCTCACTCTTTCCCTTAATTTGACTATACAACCATTGCACTCAGACACCGGCAGAGTGAACCCTCTTGTCATCCAGCATGAGTGCTACAGCAAGACAAGGAAATGGAACAGGCATATGCACATGTTGCACATGTCAAGTTATCGAGCCCAGCCCCCAACCACCCCCCCCCCCCCAACCGGTGTGCCCCCCCACTATTTGAGAAGGGTTTCATTACATTTGATATTCATACCAGCTATAGTCTGTTTGACGCAATTTAAGGCAAAATAAGGTGAAAAAAATTGCAGAAACGAACCTTGCTAAATGTTAACTGAAGACCCCTGTCATGGATTGATCATGACGTCAATAGAATGAAGAAGAGAGTATGTTAACGTGATGAGAAGATGATACCATGATGTTGATAAAGATAAGATGCTAGTGCTAATGATAGAAAAGAGTGTGATGCTGGTGTTACGAAGTGATGTGAGTGTTGTTGAGCATGCTAGGGTATAAGAGGAAGAAGGGAACATGAAGGTTCTAGAAGGTCTTACCCAGTCCTCCATGTGTTTGCTGTGGTTGTGCATGATGTCGTCAAACTGGATGACGCAGTTGGCCACGAAGTCGTCGTACCCGATGGGCGCGTCATGGAAGACGGACAGCTCGATGGTGCGGCCGTCGTGCACCTCCGTGGTGAACTCATCATTCCACGTCGGGCTGTTGGTCCTCTGCCGGGTGCAAGTCTGACCCACTCGCGAGTCGTCCACGTTCAGGGCGATGTAGGTGTCCAGGAGGAAGGTCGACTGACTCTTGCCCCCTACGGCGTGACGCAGGGACCACGCCGTGGGTTTCAGGTCCAGCGCCTCGCAAATCCTGATCTTCAGCTGCCCGTTGAAGACCACCATGGCGCTGGGGGGCGTCCAGACAGCTGATGCCTCCGGAATCAAAGCTCCCCCCACCCCCTGCAGACACTGCAGCGACTCCTTCCTGGTGAGAGAAATGCAAAGACTGCAGTCAACCTTTCTTCTTCCTTAGACTGGAGAGCATTACAAGCAAAGAAGCCGGTAAACAATCCAGCAAATGTGGCTGTCACGCCCCCCCCCACACTCGTGCGTGCGTGTCTATGGTGGTGGGGGTCCTGCCTGGCGTCTCATTGCAAACAACCGCAGCACAGGACAGGAGGGAGGGGCGGGTTTCACGCGGTAGGTCGTCTCCTGCAGCTCATCCACGGAAGTTGACCTTCTCCTCTACCTCAGCAGATCCCCAGCCTCCAGTGCACGAAAACATCAGAAGTGTGGTGCGGAGGCTGGAAGATGCAAAGTGAAGAACATGCTCACAGTTCCACTACCAGGAAATATTATTATAGCATCAATAAATAGTGAAAAAAGTGACTTTGTAGCATTTTTAGTCAACATTTAGTAAAAGAAAGATGATCTCTGGATTGCGACAAGTAACAGTTTGCAGTACAACCATCTTAAAATATGTTTTTTTTTATTTGTGCAAGAATAAAAATCATGCATGTGTAGATGTGGCACTGTAAACCCGCACCTTGGTGACATGAAACGGCAGCCAGTGTTGCCGTCATCCACACATTATTGCGTTTTCTACACTTGCTGGCTGGACAAAGCACAGCAACACCACCACAATGTGCCCTTTGTTGCCTCCTCACAAGCAGAAACCACTACATGGGATTTATGTGCACGCCAGGAGAGGTCCCACGTCTACACGGACACACACACACGCGCACGCACGCACACACACACACACAGAAACAAAAGAGAATGAAAACATTTCTAATAAACCCCACATCTAAACATAGCTGAATAAATCATACAGTGGAGTTTTTAAAAGTATTCTTTCGTGATGAAAACACTAACGTGTGACATGACATGCTGCAAGGATGCACGTGACGTCACTGAGCAGCCACAGGAAAACGCTGCACTGCTGCCGCCTGCTGGCCAACGCTCTTCATTTACCTGCAAGTTAAATAAGATACAACTTTCAATTAAAAAATAAAAATATATACATATAGAAATATATTAATGTATATTCATAACAAAATATACATTTAGACATAAATACATGACGTAATGATGTCACGTGTACGGCTAGTTTGTGCAACTTGTAATTCCAACTCTTTAACAGCAGAGGGCGTTTTTTTCCTAGCAAACGCTGTTCGAGACCCAATAATGCATCAAAACTTCTGCCTTGACAAAGATAATCATGTTGACTTTTCACTCATAGTGTCAGACAGGTACTCCAGTGACAACATGTTTATTATTATACTCTACCACATCATACAATTATGATTATTTAGCTACTGTACATGAGATGGTTCTCGTTAGATCATATTTATTTAGTTATCTGTACAGACCACCGAATGAGTTGCATTGTTAGAGCAAGAACAAAGACACTAAAAAAGCTGCCATCCAGGAAAAAAACTTTACAAGTAGCACTTCATCTGGAAATACTAAGCAGTACACAGATGAGTATTCTTGCTGAAGTACTGTATGATGGGATGAACACGCTGTGCATCCCAAGAGAGAAAGAAAATATGCCCCATCATAAAGTGCATGATATATTATAACAGGTCACTTCAACTTCAATAGTACATAATAAATAATAATAACACATCATAACTTAAGAAGTTCAGTCCTGTGTGTATTTTTATCGCTCCCCTTCTGTTGTGTTGAAAAGCCACATGGCGTGGGGGAAGAATGATCTGCTCATTCCATCAGTGGAGTGGGACCGGTGATAGTAATCTGCCACTGAAACTGCTCTGCTGTCGGGAGATGATGCTCTGCATTGGATGATGCTGGTTGTCCATGATGGATAGGAGCCTCCTCAGTGTCCTTTGCTCTGCCACACATGTCAGGCTGTCCGAATCAGTGCCAATGACAGAACCTGCATGCTGCTTACTATTCCTTCAACAGGCTTAATCAATATACTTACTGTTATTGTTCTACAAGCTAAACTACTACAACAGTTACTAGTACTGTAGTTACTTCCACTGCTGTACTATTCTTTTCAAAAGGTGAACTACCTCAGTTACTCTTACTCTAGTTACTACTACTGTATTAGTCATTTGACAAAATGAACTACTTTAGTTACCATTACTCTAGTTCCTATGACTACACTATTCTTTTAAAAAGGTGAAGTGCTACAGTTACCATTACTGTAGGTACTACCGCTTGACTGATTAAGTCTTCTGGTCAACAACCAAAAGGAAAGCAAAACAACGAGACGCCATGATTGTATGTGCGCATGCGTGCGTGTAATGTCCCTTTAACCGCGTGGACGAGCTGCTCGTGCGCGGGTCTCTGGTAGAACTTTCCTGGCCGTCAGAGGGGACACCCGGACGGAACTCCAGCTTCCGTGTGTCCACGTCTACTTCCAGTGCTCCCTGTAAAGACATCTTACATATGAGACATCTTACATGACAACTGTTTCCACACCGGCGCTTCGTCAGGCAGACAGTGGGAGCACGTGAGGTGTTTTGGGCGGAAGGAAGCACGCTGTGGCCTGTCCTCAGCGGCGCCATGTTTTCACCTGTCCCGCCGGCAGGTGAGGGGGCGTGGTACCGATTGATTGATTGGTTGATGGATTGACTAATCGAGCCGAGCATGAGGCGCATGCTCCAGGTGGCCGTGCTCGTGACTCTCCAGCTGTTTGTCCACGCCGGCAGTTCCGCGTCCACGTGCGGCCCGAGCTGCTTCTCCGGTGCGTGCGTGAACGGCTCGTGCGTCTGCCACCACGGCTGGGTGGGCGACCAGTGCCAACACTGCCAGGGCAGATTCAAGTAAGTTCCACTGCGTTGACCTCATGCACTACTATACTGTACACTATATACACTATAAGACAATATGCACTTACATATATACACTTTCTGTACTTTTTACCCGGAAGTTAAGTACAAAACTGTTCCAAAAGTTACAAAAGTTAAGTGCAAAAAACAAATCATTCATCAACATTGGTGCCTGGCACATGTGTGTGCCACAACAGGCAACGCATTGTGTGACTTGGACACTAGCAGGACAAAGATAAAGTGAGAAAGAGAAAAGCAAATAAATGGAACACTTGGTCTGTAGAGCACGGACCTCCGCCAAGGCCAAACTGTGCTAAGTTGGATCAGAACCATTTAGTTAACAGTGTTTATGTCAGGATTCTAGGAGCTGTCAAACGCAGAGACAGAGGCAGAAGTGAGTAAATAAAAATATTTGAATAACAAAAACCGGTACTCAGAGAAGTGCAGGATAAGGTAACAAAAGGTACAAACAACTGGCATAAGCGACAGGTGAGTAAATGGTTCAGGTGATAGCACAGTTGAAGAGAAACGATTCAATGCACCAGTGCCGTCCCTGTGACAACGCTGGGCTTTTAAACCCCACTAATTGTAATTGCAAGCAGCTGTGCACAATACTACTGGGGTAAAGCGGTTGCAACTTTCCCCCCAGCAAGAAGTGCAGCACTCGAAAATAAGAGCGCTGGACAGGAAGTGATCATTCCTGTCCTGCGGAGCAAGACAGTTTTTTGCATCTATATGCATGGACATGAGGCATGGCGACGGTGTCCTCATAGTGAGGTACATATAATTATCGTGCCGATATGAGGGGAATTATGATGTCACACCTATAAATCCGATAACATTAAAAATAGCACAGATAAGAGATCTACTTTTTTTAAATGCTAATTTTTCCCTCCTGCCTGTGATGTTAACAACCCGTCGTAACTTCTCCTGAGCTCACTTGTAAACAAACATTCACTTTCACAGGAAGAACGTACCAAATGCTCTGCGATGAGGGGGGAAAAAAACAGAGCACACACAAAACATTATCAGCGTTTGAAAAGTGAAAAAGGTTCACCAGAGACCTCCGTGGTGTCACACCAGCTGCTCAGGGCGTGTGCCCGAATAAAGTGCACCTTGCTGGGCCACAGCAGGTGGCTCCTCCTGCTCTATACTCTGGTTCTCCTGATAGTAGTGATGTGGTCGTAGTAATGTCATGATATTTGATTAGGACAAATCAACAGGTACGGTTGGTCAAATCCTAATTTCTTCCAGTCCTTCTTACCTCCAGGTGGGCACAAACGACACTTAAAAATTTTAAAAAGTAGACATAAAAAAAGAAGCCTTTTTAGTCTGCTGTAAAAACATGGACAAATGAAATGGTGCCTTCTACTGGTGAAAAATCATTTTCCATTTTCCATTTTCCACTACTGGAACATTCCCTGTCCTAAGAACCAGATTTGGCAGCCGAAGACCAGGTCGCCCAGGTGCGTGACCGAAAAGAACGAGATCGCGGATACAGGCGGCTGAAATGAGTTTCCTCCGTAGGGTGGCTGGACTCACCCTAAGAGAGAGGGTGAGGAGCTCCGACCAATGAATGATAATAGAAGATGATCCATGGACACATGGTGTCACGGTGTAGAAGTTGCATATAATTTATAGAAGTAATTACTATGGTGCGTTCAAGGACTGCTGCATGACATCTCAACAAATCGACTTGCGAATGGTCATCTGGAACCAATTGTGTTCGTTAGTTGGGGACCTAGTGGATTTATGAATTACTACACACTTAGTGGGAATGAGATGTTTTCTGCTGAAAAAAATTGCCTATTTTTGAGAAAAAAAATACAGTAAGGCAAAAATCTGGATTTGTGAGGCCGTTAAAGCTGAATTGTGAATGTGCAGGGATCTATCTATGTATCCAACAATACGTGGATCTATACATACAGTAGAAACAGAAGGAGAAGAAAGACAGGAAGTTATGTAAAGCCAGAGGACTCCTTTTCAAAGTTAACAATTAATGCTATTGCACTTCTTTTTACACTTGAATGATACTTGAGAATGTTAAATGTGACTTAAAACATTGCCTGTACAAATAGTAAAGGTCGTATGATGGCTGCAGTTTGACCCTGGAACAGATGATTTCTGTTTGCATTCATCCTGGAATGGATTGTGTTCTGCTGTCCATCTGAAGCTGTGATCCAGCCATCCGCCTAATCCTGCTGACAGACAAATAAACAAAGCTACAGCTCCGTGTGTGTATTGTGTATTATGAGTGGAGGTGGCATCTAAATATATCTGTGCGTGCGTGTGTGTGTGTGTGTGTGTGTGTGTGAGATGCCCTAGGAAGCGAGAATAGAGCCATTCAAGGACAAAGCATGCACATGTCTTTTTAGAGCCAATGAGAGAAACAACAGAGAGCTTCTATGCCATCAGTCATCATCTGCTGTGTGAGTGCGTATACGTGTGTGTGCGTGTGTGTGTGTGTGTGTATGTGTACGTGTGTGTGAGATTAAGCCTCAGGCGGAGTGCAGTGCTGATGATGATGGGAACTAAAGTTGCCATAGTACTGTGTGGTAATGCTGCATCCATCCATCTTCTCTGCTGCTTATCCTCACTAGGGTAGTGGGAGTATGCTGGAGCCTATCCCAGCTGACTGTGCGAGAGGCGCCGTACACCCTGGACTGGTCGCCAGCCAATCGCAGTTGCTGCATTTCCTTACTTAATGTAACGTAATGTAATGTGTGCACGTGTTAACGGTTGAGAGCTTGCGCCAAGGTGGACGCCATCTGCCCTCTTAATCCTATGATGATGATGAGGGAGGTGTGCTCACATTTGGATTGGTGGGTTTGACAGAAATTTGACCCCTTGGTCATGTCGTCAAATCAGAGGCATGGAGGTGATGTGATGGTGGGATAGAGTACAGTATGTAGTATGTATGTATGTATATGGTCATAGAGGTGATGTGATGGTGGGATAGAGTACAGTATGTAGTATGTATGTATGTATATGGTCATAGAGGTGATGTGATGGTGGGATAGAGTACAGTATGTAGTATGTATGTATGTATATGGTCATAGATGTGATGTGATGGTGGGATAGAGTACAGTATGTAGTATGTATGTATGTATATGGTCATAGAGGTGATGTGATGGTGGGATAGAGTACAGTATGTAGTGTGATTATGTATGTATATGGTCATAGAGGTGATGTGATGGTGGGATAGAGTACAGTATGTAGTATGTATGTATATGGTCATGGAGGTGATGTGATGGTGGGATAGAGTACAGTATGTAGTATGATTATGTATGTATATGGTCATGGAGGTGATTTTTGGATAAAGCAAGGTGACATTCACAGCAGCGTTGAGGATAAAGTTGGGTGTGGTTTGGGGATTTTGTTTTGCTAGCGTGTCCTCTGGCAAGTACAGCAAAGCATCCCATAATAACTGCACCTCCCTCTTGATACACAATAGTGTTTTTAAATCAGGCCACATGTGACCATGCCCACCATTGTGGTACACACGTGTATCATCAGACTGTAAGTAAGATGGTAATAATACACAGAACTGTCACACTGTTCTTAAAGTATGCGGGTGCCTAAAGGCTTTTTGATAATACATGTGGTGTGCATTGTAGTAGTGCACAGGTGTCAAACACAAGGCCCGGGGGCCAGATGTGGCCCACCACATCATTTTATGCGGCCCGCGAAACCCTTGGAATAATGCATGTCAATAATGCACTTCACCTCTGCCCTTCTAAATGTATTTGATCCGTCATTTTGACATACAAATTGTACTGCATGCGGTTCTTCTAAACGTCAGTATTATCTAATCATGCTGCAAGATATTCCAAGCATTTTTCAAAAACAAATACTTGAATGTCTGCTTGTCACTATGACCTTCTCACTTCACTTCTCATTTCGAAGCAAGTTATCCATCAAGTTGTTAGTAAAAATATAATAATCTAATGCAACTGTGTAATAATATTACAAGGTTATATTAATATTTAGATTCATATATATACTGACAGTTACAAGTGGCCCTCCTGAGGGCAGCTGTAACTGTGATGTGGCCCTCAATGAAAATGAGTTTGACACCCCTGTAGTAGTGGGTCACCATTAGCAAACTGTTGTACTTAATTCCACATCCCATTTCTGCATTTTGTATTTTCATCCATTTTATGTGTGTGTGTGTGTGTATGTAAAATGATGTGCTGGTTTGATAGCCATTAGTACATGACTACACTGTCATGTCATATTGTCGAGACCCAGTAACATTAAACACACACACACAAGTGTTTTTAGAAGGTTGTAAACAGGTTTTCTATGTCTTATTTTCTCTTATGTCTACTATATTGGGTAAAAGGAGTGTAAAGGTGACTGTAGGGGTGTTATTTCATGTCTAGAGGGCTCTAATGTAAAAAAAGAGCATTTAGAAGGTCATAAACAGGTTTTACATGTCTGATACGTCTTATTTTTTCTCTTATTATGGCTACTATATTGGGTAATAGGAGTATAAAGGTGACTATAGGGGTTTTATTTCATGTCTAGAGGGCTCTAGCCATCCATTCATTTTCTATGCCGCTTATCCTAATTAGAGTCGCTGGGGTATGCTGGAGCCTATCCCAGCTGACTTCGGGCGAGAGGTGGGGTACACCCTGGATTGGTTGCCAGCCAATCGCAGGTGTCTAGAGGGCTCTAATAATGTTTAAAAGCTCATTTTGAAGGTAAACAGATTTTCTTTGTCCTATATGTACGTGTATGTATATTTTTTCTATTATTTCTACTCTATTGGGTAATAGGAGTGTAAAGGTGACTATAGGAGTGTTATTTCATATGCTGTGATGTATTAACAAGTGCATCTTTGCTACATACTTTTTGGATTGGATCTTTGTTGGGGTACTTAATGAACTGCCCAGTGCACACATATAAGGGTCTTGGTAAGCAGTGGACTTCATTATTATTATTATTTGTGTTAGTATTATTATTCTTATCATCAGAGGTATTAGTGGATGTTCCAGATTGTCATGTATCAGGTTCTTCCTCTCTTCCTCTTCATCTCTTTTCTTTTAATTGGTCTCCATTCTTCTGTGGTTCCCTCATGCTGGCCATCCATTATTTATTAAGACCAGATGAACATTTCAAGGGGTGATATTTTTTCTTTTACCTCCAATCCCACCTTCCTGTGTTATCTCATGGGCCTTGTTTTTGTCTACTTCTACACCTGCTGAAAGTGAAGATACTTGCTGAAGAGAAGGATGGCTTACTGGACCGTGTCTACTGTATGTTCATATTTTTATGATCATCATGTTCATTGTGTGCCTGCAAGGACAGTAAAGGTTTTATCTCCACATAAACGATGAAGAACATGTTTTCCATCATCATCTCTTCTAATCTGAGATCACAACCAGCGGATCAAACTGTGATCGGATCACCCTGATGGGAAGAGAACCAGATGAGTTCTCACATTGCATGGTGCTAGTGTGCGTGTGTGTGTGTGTGTGTGTGTGTGTTGGCAGTAGCGTGGTGTTTATGATGGGTTGCATCCTGCTGTGCTGCAATCTGCTCGCTCTCCTCACACTCTTAATCTCATGCTGGGTTTCATTTCATTGGCATTGTAGCTTTAGCTTAGCCGCTCCATTCGCTGTCCATCTTTTTAGTGTGGGGGTCAGTAGTTGTCTCTGTCGCCATGACGACCTCATCAGTGCAGCAGCAAAATGGCATGACTTTGACTGACAGGTGGTAAAGATTATATTTATCGTCATGGCAGCACTACCATTGGGAATGTCAGCTTCTTACAGGAACAGTATTGTCTCGATACTGATATTATTATATACAGTAATATATATTGTACAGGTTATTTAGCTGCCGCATCTTTAATAAAAACTGCATGGCTGGTGAAGTCAGCAACGCGTAGGATGCTTTGTTTGGGCACTCCATTTCTCAGAACGATACAGTACAGGGCAAACGGACTAGTAATATTGTATGAAAACCAATGCAAATTTTTTTGTTGAAAACCAAATCACGCGAGAACTGTGGCGTACAAAAAACCAAATCATGCGAGAACTGGGGTGTACAAAAACCGACTCATGAGAGAACCGGGCGTACGAAACCTCAATCATGAGAAAACCGGGCGTACGGAAACTGAATCATGAGAGAATCGGGCACACGAAAACTGAATCATGAGAGAACAGGGCATACGTAAACTCAATCACGAGAGAATTTGGGCATACTAAAACTGAATCATGGTAGAATCTCAATAGGATTCAGGTCAAAACTTTGACTAGGCCACTCCAAAGTCTTCATTTTGTTTTTCTTCAGCCATTCAGAGGTGGACTTGACACTACCACCACCATATTTTACTGTTGGTATTGTCATGTTTCCCTTGTCATGCGCCCTTATTTTGGCGAGCTGTACTTCTTGTGTGTTGGAAGATACAGCCGCTTCATGCCTGCTCACCGCACAGCTGCGGACAATTGTTATTAGCGGCGGTTAAAAGGTGGTTCATTGTCTGTGTTACCCAGTTTACTTACCTTGATTCTACCTGTCGTATGGTTTTCCACAGAGCCTTTTTCTCTGTCGCCTTTTGTTTACTCCTTTCGTACACCATTAAAGAACCCTTATTTTTGCACGCCATCGCCTTGTCTCTGCAAACTGGGGGTCAAACACTCGACAGCCGCTACCTCGCCGTGACAGGTATGATGTTCTTTTCCTGAAATGCGGCGTTACTTCTAGGTCAGATGTAATGGGACACACACATTCCAAAAAGTTCAAATTTTGCCTCGTCAGACCACACAGTATTTTCCCAAAGGCCTTGGAGATCATCAAGATGTTTCTGGCAAAGTTGAGACGATCACCTTTTCACACAGGCCATGTAGTTTGGGATTTTTTTTCTCCCATAATAATAAAAAGTTTCATTTAAAAAATGCATTTTGTGTTCAGTTGTGTTGTCATTGACTAATATTTCAATTTGTTTGATGATCTGAAACATTTAAGTGTGACAAACATGCAAAAAAATAAGAAATCAGCAAAAAGACTTTTTCACACCATTGTATATAACAAAGCGTTGATCAAAGTGTTGTTTTTGTGTGTCTTCAGGTTAACGGCGATGTCAGGTTCTCTGACGGATGGTCCGGTCAACTACAAGTACAAGACCAAGTGTACTTGGCTCATTCAAGCACAGTAAGTCTTCTAAAGGCTTCATGCTGGAACACAAAAACATCTTCGCACAATGTCTGGGTAAGATGAAGAATGAAGATTTAGTCTAGTCCAGGGGTGTCCAAGTGCCAGAGAAATAAAAGTGTAATAATCCCTCGTTTAAGTCAATCCAATTCCTTTAGCGCCAAATCTCAGCAACTGTTATCTCATGGCGCTTTACACAAGAAGGTCACACTCATAAGTGAAAACGGAGAAGCAACTGAAACCCCACATCAGCAAGCGCTTGCTGACTGAGGAACGGAAAAACTCTCTCTGGGGATGAAACCTTGAACAGAACCCAGGCTCTGTGGGGCGGCCGTCTGTCTCAACCGGTTGTAGAGGAAGGAGAGGGACGGATGGTAGATCAAGCCTTTAGCTTTGTCCAAGCAACATAGATATCATGTCGGGGTGAGGTCTAACTGTGCTTTTGCAAAAAGATGGATTTTGAGTGGGAATGTTCATATAGATCGGTCACCTAACAGTATTGGCCGGTTTCCGTGAGAAAGCATGTGATCGGCATATGCCGATAAATGCCTTTCAACGCCGATCACCTGTGGCTCGTACTATTGCAGCATGTAGCGATCACCCCCTGCCCACTTTCCTTCAACCTGTGCAGGTGTGCTAAAACCAAAACAAACATTTCTGCCGTGTGTAGGGTTGGGCACCATTTGAATTTGAACGAGCCCTGTTCCAATTCCAATTCCTCGTTTTGATTTCGGTTCCTAAGGATTCTCAGTTTTGATGCTTGTGAAAGGCAGCGTCATAAAAGTCTGCGTGTTTTAAATGAGTGCGCTAACCAGAGTTCTTATTTGGATGAAATGTCTGAACTTCTCCATGAATTGTTTCATGAGATTCACTTTTTATCAGCTTTACTATGAATTTCTTCCTGTACTGTGCTGTACATGCCACGGGCACTCAGACAAGGCGCATGATTGGTTCCCGGCGCGACATCCACCAATGAGAGCACGAGTGGATTTATCCCGTGAGTTGATAGGCTGCGCATCATCGAAGCATCACCCAGCATCTTCCCTTGTTGTGTCTCGCCAGTCTCCTCCACGCTATTGACTGCCTAGCATACTGTATCTTGGTGTTGTGTTCGCGATAACTTTTTTTTATTAGTTAGCCATTTCAATGCCGCACAAGCGCTGTGCCCCTGCGAAAGCTTCCTCCGGGGCGTCCAAGAGGAAGAAGATGATGATGACCATCAGAGAAAAAGTGAAACATTTAGATATGATCAAAGAGGGCAGAAGTTATGCATCTGTGGCTCGTCATTATGGCATAAATGAATCTACAGTGCGGTACATCAAGAAAGAGGAAGCAAACATCCGCAAAACTGCTTCAATAACTTTCAGTACGGAAGCCAAACGTGCGGTAACTGCGTAACAAGAGATTTGTGAAAATGGAAGCTGCATTGTGGATTGCTGATTGCAGGAAAAAGACAGTGAATTTGGACACTAACATGATCAGCACAAAGGCGAAAGCTCTCTACGACCAAATCTTGCCCGATGAGGACAATGAAGAGGCTGAAGAAGGTGCTGACGAATGTGACGGACATCAAGCCAGTACTAGCGCTGCCAGGAGTGATTCGCCTCCTCGAGGACGAGTCTACGAGTGAACCTAAAGCCGGTACGAGGAAAGTGAGAGCCTCTCCTCCGCCACCAACACAAGCCTGTTCACCTCTCAGAAGGCAATGTTGATGAATGTTAATTACTGTATAAGGTTTTATAGTTAAAGATTTAAGTAAATACGTGTACTGTTGTAATCTTTGTCTCAAATATGTAAAGTATAAATACTGTTTACGTATTTTAACGTATTTTCTGGTACCCATATACACATACACGAAAATTCTTGGGGGAGGGGGGGCAAATCTACTTCGCGTTATTTTACCTTTTGCAAGGGGTTCTGGTCCCCATTAACCGCGAAAAACGAGAGATTGCTGTACTTTAGTATGTTTGCTGCCTCAGTGTTGGTTGAAGCTATTTTTATCACACCCTTGTTTTGTGAGCACAGGTAAACAGGATATAGCCAAAAGGGCTCTTATTTTGGAGGCCGGAAGTGTGTTGTGTGAATTGAAAAGGTCCCTTGACTGTTGCTAACGGAGACAAACTGTGCAAAAGATAAACGTGCTTCACCGTAGATTCCGTCCTTTATTTACACGGAACTTCCACATCAGCTAGCATCCTGAAACCCTGGCTTGGCTTGAAACATTGGCATGACTTCATTTATTCTTGGTCTCTTCTGATTCTGACTTCTTAGAAAAAAGTCCAACGTAGCGCATCAAAGACAAGGTGTGCTGTGTTATTTCTGCACAATGAATGTGTGAATCATGTTGGTGGTGCACACATCATTTGCATGATATCATTGTGTTGCACTGAGGCCTCTGCTTTTTAAAAAAAATAAAGTTAAGCTGCTTCTACTTCGCTGTGGTGTTGGTGTTTGCGGCTTTTTTTCCGGTCGGTAGAGTTTGCATCGTATCTAGGCAATAAAAATTAGACTAAAATTAGTCACGGTTCCCATTGATGCCCAAGACTCGATGCCCAACCCTAGCTGTGTGGAACTTACTTACTTAGTTACTTGTTTCTGAGAATGAAATACATTTTATACCATGCAAAACATGCCACAAAAATGATTTCGGGTAGCACGTTAAAAGCTTTAATTTAACAAACACTTGATGGAGTATGGTGACTTTTCGAACCACACGATATGATCATCAGTCAGCTAATGTAGCCAGAATGCTGGACAACACTCACCCGGATGTGCATGACTGTCAGAAGCCCAAAGCAAATATCCCGAAAAATAATTGAGTTCAGACGAATGCTCTCTCCCTTGGAGCCCACGTACAGTATGTGCTACCTGGAAGTCCTGCTAGAGCTCCACCAATGTGCTCTCACATCCAAAGTCTCCCTTAAAGAAGGTGTCTCAACCTCTGGAGGTTTCACCAGTGATATACAGTATGTTCTCTTGGAAAAGTAAGTCAAATATGTTTTTGTCGAATTGAAGGTGATTTTATGCTTCCTATTTTTCATATCAGATAGCAGGGCTGCAGCCAGGAATTTTGGGGCCCTATGAAAAACAAAATCATGTTGTGCCCCTTTTTATTTTGTAATCATTACCTATTTTTTGGGCCCCCTGGCAGTCAGGGGGACCATGGAATTGTCCCCAATTTTCCCCCTTAAACGGCTCCCCTGCCTAATAGCACTCATCATAAATAAATTGAAAAATGTATACTTAATCTATGTGATCAGTATCGGTATTTAGCTTGGTGTGGGTTATGGTGGCAACAGTAGCCTGTGTTAGTAATCAAGTCTGGTGCTTGCTTGTCTCACCCAAAATTACAGTAGCATTACTGACACCTAGTGACCAGTCTCCAATACTACACATCATTCCAACCTCTTTGAACGCGTTATAGTTGTATTTTACTTTATATGGACATTTTTATGCGACAAAATGCTTCATTTGGAAAAAAACACCCTGTAGAAATTGCTTAAAAATGCATATTTTTGGACTAATAGGTATTCAACCACTAAACACTTCAGATCACGTGGCGTACTTGTTGTCGTGTGTGTGTGTGTTTTTTTTTTTGTTTTTAAGTCCTAACGCGCTTTTGAGGCTGCGCTTCAATCACTTGGCAACAGAGTGCGGCTGGGATCACATGTACGTGTACGACGGAGACTCCATCTACGCGCCGCTCCTTGCCGCCTTCAGGTGAGCAACCTTTTCCAGATGCCCTGGTGACGTCATCGGCCAGTTTGCATCACGCATTTGTTAAAAAAAAAACTCATGAAAATCAAATGAAATATATTTACAAAATACAATGACTTTTCTTCTGTTGCTTGTTATTAAAGTGGATAAAGTGTATGGTTTTAGAGCCTTAAAACATATAATAATTGTACAAAAATAAAGTAGGCTACTTCTTGGATTTCACTTATTGTGGGCTATTTTGGGAACCTATCTCCCGCAATAAACGAGGGAACACTGTACTTATTTTTAATTTAGATAGAAGTGTAGTTTGTGCACACCTGGAGGTAAGAAGTACTGGAACAAATTAGAGCACTGTATTCGGACACACGCTACGAGCAGCAGGTGTGACACCACAGCAGTCCCTGGCAAAACGTTTGCCTCATGGTGCTCGATGGTTTTTTCTCCTCATTGTGGAGCATTTGGTGCAACTAGCACGTGAAACGTCTTTGTCGGAAAGTGAATGTTTACACACGTGAGCTCAGGGGAGGTTACGACAAGCCGTTTAACGTCACAGGCAGGAGAAAAAAGCCCTTGATTTGCTCATCCGCACAGTACGGGTACATTTAAAAATAATTGGTTATCTAAGCTATTTTTAATGTTATCAGATTTATCGGTATAGCGTCATAATTTCCTCATATCGGTCATAAGTCCTATGCTTGACATTTGAAGGAGGTACAAGGACGTGATGAAGTATAGTAATCATGAGAAGTACTGTACAGTATTTGCTCCTGATTCATGTATTGACCTTAAAAGACTGCATGAAGGTTTTGAACAGAAGCTCTCCCTCCTCTTCCTCAGTGGTCTGGTGGTACCAGAGTCCAGAGACAACGAGACGGTCCCCGAGGTGGTGTCCACGTCCGGTTACGCTCTGCTTCACTTCTTCAGCGATGCGGCGTACAACCTGACTGGCTTCAGCGTCACCTACTCGTACATCCTCTTCCTCACCCCGCTAGTAACCGTCGTCATGTCTGAAGTCGTCATTAAAAGTTTGACCCTCCCGCAGGATCAACTCTTGTCCCAACAACTGCTCGGCACACGGCAGGTGCAGCTGGGCCAACGCGGCGTGGGCCGGAGTCTACTGCGAGTGTGACGACTACTGGAAGGGGGAGGCCTGCGACATCCCGTACTGCAGGAATGACTGCGGCGGCCCCGACCGCGGTTACTGCGACCTGACCGGAGAGAAGCTGTGTGTCTGCAATGACAGCTGGCAAGGTGGGGAGGCTGGGGCTCAAGAAGGCAGGAGGAGTGGGCGAGGCTTGAAAGCTAGCCTAAAATGCCTTTAGCATCAAGTGGACCAAGTTTTGGGTCCCAGCTATTTCATTTTTTGTGTAGGGGGAATTTATGACTTTTTAATAATGTTTTTATTAACGGTGGATTTGAAACAATCACCAGGCACTTTATTAGGCACACCTGCACAATGCAATGAGGATTACAACCAATTCAACGTGATAACCCAGGGATTACTGTATTACTTATTCACAATGAAATGAAGGACTACAAGGGTAACTGACTGTCCTGAGCCAATCAGAGCAGCACATAAAGAGGTGCTCAGCGCCCCCTGCTGGTTAAATTATAACGGTACAGAGTGTTTTCCATTCACTGGTGTTTGTGTGTGTGTGTGTGTGTGTGTGTGTGTGTGTGTGTGCAGGTCCAGACTGTTCCGTCTCCGTTCCATCCTCTGAGGCCTTCTGGGTGCCGCCAAGCGTCAAACCTTCATCACCGTCTGCGGGCCGGGCGTCCCATCGGGCCTTGGTGCACTTGGGGCTGATGTGGGTGGTGGGGGGCTACTCCTTCAACTACTCCAACTACCACATGGTCCTCAAGTAAGCACGGTTGGACTCTGAGACCATGTCCTCTCACTTGGCAGCCATTCCTAACTTCTTTGCTTGGCGTTGACGTCCCTCAGCTACGACCCGGAGAGCAGCACGTGGGACGTCGTACCCGCCGGCGCTGGTCCTCTGTACAGATATGGACACTCGCTGGCTCTCCACCAGGTGCGATGAATAGTGCAAGGTCCTGAAAGGTGCTTAAAGTACTTCTCTTTGACTGGTGGAATCATGAAGAAAGACAGTCTTATTGCCAAATATGACATAATGTTTGAAAAATTATGTTTTTATACTTAGTTTATAGAAGAAATGGATCATTTAGTACCACTGACCTGGAGGTAGAGTCTTAGTGAGGCTCAGCCACATCAAGTATTCAGTCCCGAATCACGTTGAGCAACTATTTGCAAAAAATGTTTCCGCAAGGCATGCTGGGATTCTTCCCAGCATCCGTTAAGGAACTTATTTTGAAAAAATGATAAAGTTAGGTGTTTACAGTTAAATAGCTGTTGTTTATTATTCGCTATCGTAGTAAGCGTGTGTTTTTACACACCTGTGACATGTTGTCACAAAGTGTGGCCCAGCCCCCGGCCCCCTCGTTGTAAAGCAAACTAAAATGATTTTCGCTGGCATAGGATGACATGTACATGTTTGGCGGGAAGCTGGAGGCGGGGCCCGGCAATGTCACGAACGAGTTGTGGGTGTTCAACATCCCTCGTCGCGCCTGGTTGCTGCGGACTCCGGCCACGCCCCCTCCCTACGCTGTGGAGGGCCACAGTGCCCACGTGGTGCAGCTGGCGGGGGGCGAGGTGGTGATGTTGGTGTTCTTCGGCCACTCGCCCGGCTACAGCTACGTCAGCGGAGTTCTGGAATACGACCTCGGTAAGTTGACAGAAACAACTTTATCTGCATTAACAACGGCTTTCTCTTTCAGTTTAAAGGGAACACAGTCATTTGATATACAAGGTATCGTTCACAGCATTTGCTCATCCAATAACAATTCTCACCCTCAAATTAGAATTTCACAGCATGGATAACCTGGTTACCACCTTCTAAATATGTTTTTTTTTTTAACATTGTTAAAGCCCTCTAGACATGAAGTAACACCTCTATAGTCACTTTTACACTCCTATTAGCCGATATAGTAGACATAATGAGAGAAAGTAAGACATACAGTATTAAGCATAATAAACCTGTTTACCACCTTCTAAATACAGTTTTTAAAGCATTATTAAAGCCCTCTAGACATGAAGGAACACCCCTGTGGTCACCTTTACACTCTTACCCAATATAGTAGACGTAATAAGAGAAAATAAGACATATTAGGCATAATAAACCTGTTTACCACCTTCTAAATACAGTTTTTGACATTATTAGAGACCTCTAGACATGAAGTAACACCCCTGTGGTCACCTTTACACTCCTACCCAATATAGTAGACGTAATAAGAGAAAATAAGACATTAGGCATAATAAACCTGTTTACCACCGTCTAAATACAGTTTTTAACATTATTACAGCTCTCTAAACATGAAATAAAACCCCTATAGTCACCTTTACAGTCCTATCACACAATATTAGACATAAGTAGAGAAAGTAAGACATAAATAAGACATAATATAGGCTCGCAAGTTGTTTTTTTACTTCCTGTTCTGTATCGTACTTCCTTTTTCCATATGCCATTGAATGCATCTTCTTAATGCCTTATTTGTATTTTTTAGCCAGCTAGTTCTTTTCGCAATTTTTATGCTTGAAAAGGTTTAATGTAGGCACTAAAACCGCTCTTCAAATTAGCTTAAATAAGCATCTTTTTGTGACTAATAATAGGCCGTATTCAGGCAAGGGTTTACTGTATACTAAGGATTTTTTTTTTTTTTTTTTTCCCTGTGAAGGCGGCTTAAAGCAGTAGCGTACAAAGCGTTGGTGCCACCCTGACGAGTATTAATAGACAATTAGAATAGAGAATATACATAAATCTTCATATATTGCCGTGTGTGTGTGTGTGTGTGTGGGGCTGTGTGGCCAGTAGAGGGCAGTGTTGGCCTGTGTGACATCACACACGCACACACGCACACACACACATATACTGTAGATACTAGTGTAGATGGAGTGGTCATTAAAAAACAGCTAGCAGACAAAGATGAATGAGTCACCATTCTTGTCATCTTTTTTTTTTTTTTTTTAAACTCATGGCTGAGACACAAGCTCCCCACCACCATTTCATGTGCCTGCCCGGTTCTGACCCCCCCGGCCATCACTTCCCTCCATCTGTCCTCCTCCCCCATGCATCCTAAAAGAGGGACTAACGAGGTCTTAACAAGGCGTCAATTAGTCGCTCCAGTCCAGATCAGCATTGACCTTCTTCTGCTGCTTCTTCTTCTTTTTCTCTCCTGTCGCCTCCTCTCGTTCCTACGCTGAGTCATCACTTTTTCTTTTTGATTTTTACTTTCTGTTGCTCACGCCTGCTGGCTTCTTAGATCGACTTCAGCCCTTTTTTTCATGAGAAGGTTAAGACGCATGTTATTGCTGACGTGTTGGTTCCAGTGATGACTGCTGACCCTCATGGACATG
Organism: Dunckerocampus dactyliophorus; assembly: GCF_027744805.1. Classification (NCBI taxonomy): domain Eukaryota; kingdom Metazoa; phylum Chordata; class Actinopteri; order Syngnathiformes; family Syngnathidae; genus Dunckerocampus; species Dunckerocampus dactyliophorus. Next base: position 25,874,012 of record NC_072832.1, on the reverse strand, counting down.
GTGTGGACGTTCCAACACACAGCAGAACCTCAGTCTTCTTTATGAAAGCGTTGCCTGTGCTGCCTGTGTTAGCCAGGAACCTTTACATTATAATCAGCAGACGCTACCACTTCTTTCTTAAATTTAGTCGTGTTTCTCACCTTCTTTATCAACCTTCTTCCACTTTCAACTTTCTGTGGCATCTATTTTGCGGCCGCGGTGCATATTGTACTTGAATGTCTCATCAGTGCAAGGCACACAGCGATTGATGAGAGGATGAAAGGAGACAGAAGCTGAGTTGTGTGTGCTTTCTGTAAACAAGTAGAACCGCACAAGCACACACAACGCAGATGATTGAAGGCTGGAATCTGTCTACAGTGTCCTAACTCTAAAATAACCACTAGCCATTCTTTACAGAGACTGTGTCACCATTGCACTTATTCAGCCTTATTTTTGGCAATAATCTGCATCATAAACTGAAAACGTATGAGAACTGAGGTACCACTGTATCGCATGCTACTGATGTGCAGATAATGAAATATCGATACTTCCAGTACCAGCTCGTCATGCTCTAAAGTCGATTCTCAAATCAAAATATTGATACTTTTGATACTTCAGATATATGATTTTGTCCTTTTTGTTTTTTCTGATGTTGTATATTAGCTTGGCTAGCCCGCCCCCAGCCAGCCAAGCTAAGATGTGCGATCAGCGGTATGGCACATCACAAGAGCGCACACTGCAGCAATCTTTACTTCCGTAAACACATGGAAATGCATGTGACATCGTGCTTTTGCGCATGCGCGTCCCTTTCCGGACGCTTTGTTGACATTAACAAGTCACATTTTTTTGGTAATGTGAACGACCACAAAAAATTGAATTTAAACAAAATCCAAATTTTCTCGTATGTCAATTTGGATCTGCCAACGCCCAAATGCACCAAATGAGGCACAACCTTTATTGAAATGATGACAAATTCTGCCTAGCAACAAGTGGCTGAATAATGATGTAGATTTTTATGATTGACGTTATTATTTGCAACACTGCTGCTGGAAGAGATGTGGCACAACAGGTAGTAAGATGGAAAAGTGGTGTTTTTGTCATTTTCATTGACGAGTCAGACTTGTGAAAAAGTGTGTTGGTGTCTTGCGCCGAGGGTCCAACTCGTGGCAGGCGGTGTCAGCAGGCGGCGCTGCGGTCCAAGGAGGTCACGGCCACAGCAGCGTGTACGACGAGTCCAGCGGCTGCGTGTTCGTGCACGGCGGCTACAAGGCTCTGGGCAGCAGCAAGCACGGCCTGGTGGACCACATGTACCGCTACCACGTGCACACCAGAACATGGTGAGAGTTGAAAGAAATACTCTAGGCTTCACTCACAGCGTTGATTTGTTTTTACCACACTGGAACAATGAAAGTCTGTCCTACAGCATACTTTTTGATTTAGATGCTCTTGTTTTTCTTTTGTGCACCAAATGGCTCATTTAAGACAAAGAAAATAATTCATTATCATTCCTGATATAAATAATCCTTTTATTTTTTTCCTAAAAACGTTCTAATAAACGTCAGACCTCACTGATCTCTGAAACATGGCTGGCACACACACACACACACACACACACACACACACACGCACGCACGCACACAGGCAAACATGCAAACGCACACAGCGCTCAGGAGTCAGGTGTCAGTCGGGATGGGTGAAATTCCCAGACGGATCCAGACTGTCATCTTCATTCCACCAGTAACACTAATTACTAATCATTCTAAATTAATAAATACAAATAATAATGACTAATAATTATACAGCAATGAATACAAATAATAATGACTAATAATTATAAATCAGTACACACACATAATTACTAATAATGAATGAATAACCATAATTATTACTGATAATTGTGAATCAATGAATAAATTCAACACAAACTGACTAATTATAAATGAATGAATCAATGCAAATGAAAATAATGAATAAATGAATGAATAAATGAATAAATACGAGTGATTGGTAAGAGGTGGTGAAATAAGGCGACAGTAATGTTGGTGGAAGACGTGTGTGCTGGAAGCTCGCATCATGAAAAGGACACAGATGTGACACCATGCGACCTTTGACCCCCAGCAGGTCACATAGCAGCCTGAGACCTCCAAGCGTGTTTTTATGTTCATGTATGTGTGTGTTGCCGAGGAACAGCTGGCATGGAGGCCATTAGTAACACGGCACCATGCACACACATGCTGACATATCAACTCTCTCTTGTGCGTGCGTGCGTGCGTGTGTGCGTGTGTAGGTTGATCCTGCGTGAGAGCGGCACGGCGAGGTATCTTCACTCTGCGGTGCTGCTGGGTGGCACCATGCTGGTTTTTGGGGGAAACACCCACAATGACACGTCCCTCAGCAACGGCGCCAAATGCTTCTCTGCTGACTTCCTGGCCTACGACCTCGGTAACGTCCAACTCACGCACACATACGCACACAAGCTGAGAAGTATATGCATGAAGACGTGTGATTGATCGTAAGAACATGTGCGACACATGCCCCGCCCCGAAACAGGTGTTCAGCTGAGGTGACAATTTATGAATGATATGTGCATGAAAATGACAAACACCATTAAAAGAAAAGCAACGTTCCTCGCAGGACTGCAATCTATTTGTGGTGTGGTGGGTTGACGAGGAGTGGGTGACATAATGACACACAAAAAGTTAGTAATTAACATCAAAAGCAAAGCTAATATCTTTAGCCACGATTCATTCCTGATTGGTCCATGACTGATGCATGATTGACCTATGATTGATTATCCATGATTGATGCATGATTGATCGAATGATTGATGCATGGTTGATCTATGATTAATCACCCATGATTGATCCATGATTGATTCTTCATTAATGTTTGTTTGATGCATGTTTGATGATCCACGAATGAGTCTTGATTGATGAATGATTGATTTGTCATTGATGTCTGATGCATGTTTGATTACCCATAATTGATTTGTGATTGATCCCTGATTAATGTGTGTTTGACCCATGTTTGATCTGTGATTGATCACCCATGATTGATGCACGATTGATGCATGATTGACCTATGATTGATTATCCATGATTGATGCATGATTGATCGAAATATTGATGCATGGTTGATCTATGATTAATCACCCACGATTGATCCATGATTGATCCTTCATTAATGTCTGTTTGATGATCCACGAATGATTGATGAATGATTGATCTGTCATTGATGTCTGATGCATGTTTTGATTACCCATAATTGATTTGTGATTGATCCCTGATTAATGTGTGTTTGATGCATGTTTGACCCATGTTTGATCTGTGATTGATCACTCATGATTGATGCACGATTGATTTGTGTTTAATGTGTGATTGATCCATGATTGATCCATTGTGCATTTGTAGTTGTCCAATCAAGGCCTGTGTGATTAGAGGTGTACCTAATGAAGTGGTCGCTGTGAATGAGGTGGTTAGGAGGCAAAAGGAGGAGGACGTTGGCGGCGAGGAAGCTGTTGAAATGAGAACGGTGGCGTGGAGGAAGGCGAGGGGATGAAGAGGGAGCAGCAAAGAGATGAAGAGTAAATGAAGAAGGGATTTAGGGAAAGAGAATGGCCTAAAGACAATAAAGGTTTGCACAATCAGGCTTGCGACTGAAAGGTAAAAAGAAAAAGCAATAAACAAAAAACAATTTCCTTAATGAAGTTGCGACTTGCTTTTTCCTTTTTGCCCCGTCAACACTCGCCATAAACGCGTGTCTTTATGCGCCCCTCAGCTCAGCCTCTTTATGAATATTATCATTTATTCATTAGCGCTTGTATCTGCACATCTGAGTACCTTTACGGCCCCGCCAGCCCCTCCTGGGAAAGATAGGATGCACGTGAAGAACAATAAGGGATGATGAAAATGACACCAGAGTGGAACCTCAATCGCTGCTTGACTTCCTAAGCAGAGCCGCCCCTCTCTGCACACGGAACAGGCCCCACCATCCATGGATGGCAAATGCGCAAAGGAAGTGCTTTGTTGCCGTGAGGCAGGTACCCCTCTGCAGGGACATGACAGAAACACAGAAAAGCCAAAGAAAAAGTCATGACATCTCATGTACCGTCTTGTTTCATATTGTACTTTTTTTTTTTTTAGATAAATACACCCCCTGCTCGCCGCTAACAAGCACTACCAGTGTTGGGAGTAACGTTAACACTGAGCACTGTTACTTACCTCTTCCAACTCACTGATCTGTACTTAAAGAATCTGAATAGACCATACGCCGCACGCGCCCCTGCAAGCCGCTGAAGCCACAGAGAGGCCATCTTACCACTCACATCTCGTACGTAGCAGACTACATTGGCACAGCGTACGTAGTGTACAAAGCAGATGAAGAGGCTAGCAGAACATCTATATTTTACATTAAAAAGCGGGGAGATTCTCCCATTCCTTCAAGTAAAGCAACCTCTGTCCCTTAAAAACGATTTGATACGTTATTCTCTATCTTTTGCTATATTAAATGTATTTTTCCCCCTTCCGATTCTCATTGCCTTTGGGACAAAATTCTACTGTGCACCCTGGCTCAGCACTCCCCTATAGCAATGATAGTTTTACTCCTCGAGAAGGAGATTTTCATTTGAACTGCATATCCCATCCCTTTTTTCCACTAAAATCCATGGTCATGATCCTTTACTTTTTATTCTTACTTTCATACAATTCACTATGCTCTCGTCTGTACAAAATATGAATCATAAAAGAGAGTGACTTTGGACAAGTTTTAAAATCATTTAACATTTTGCTGATTTTTTTTTTTCCTGATTTTTTTTGTTTGTGTTATGAAATAGAAATAACCTCTTTTCTGAGATAGAAATATATTTGAACAAAAACCACAGGAATAATATGTGATATAATATGTAATAATATATAAACATTGTCTCCATATGGGGGTTCATTTGAAATTCGGGTAAACAAAAAAAAACAAAAAAACGTTTTTTTTATATTTGCAAGCAACCGCAAATGATTTAGTAGTCTAGTCGCGGTTGTTTGTTTACATATCCCCCACGGCCCCCCATGTAAAGCCGTTATGACTCAGGTATGGTATGATATCGACAGAATTTTAAAAAATGATCATACCCGAGTCCTTATGACTAAGCTCAAGCACACCTGTTGTGTGAGGTTAGCCTGAAGACTAACCTTGCATTTAGTGTGAGTGGCTAACAAACTAACAACAGACTTAACAACTCACAAGTTCTCACATAAGTCATTGTCCGAGAAGTGTTTCTTGTGAGTGGTAATATGGCGGCCGCGTGGCTTCACAAGTCATTGACCAATATATTAGTACATTGACCATATATTAGTACATATCAGTGTAACTGTGACAGTCATCTGTCCCCCACCAGCAGGGGGCAGCGGTGGTGGTGCTGTAGATGTTTATCCATGCTAATGTTGGAGTGAAAATGATTAGACTTCCTTTGCTGGCGTTAAGAAGCCTTCAACGAACCTCACTTCATTTGGATCCCCCCCAACACACAGCACCCCCAGCCACGCCTACGCTTATAATTACATTTGTTGGCGGAGGAACGCTTGATTAAAAACGCGACCCTCTCCACTGGAGGTGAGCGCTCGCTTGGAAGATGGCAGGAAAGTTCTGGCAGGCAGCGTTCCTCCTCTTCAGACAAGCCAAAACCGCAACCCCCCATGCTAACCCCCCCACCAAAGCCTCTATTAGTGCTCATCAGATCAAACCGCCAACGTCGGCCTGCTTCTATCTTGATTTTTCTCACCGTCCGCACCATGCATTATTAACACACACTTTTTATTAAAACACAGCAGGAAATGAAAATCCCTGTGTGTTTGTGTGTGTGTGCGCGTGTGTGTGTGTGTGTGTGACCTGAGGCCACACTTGAAGGAACTCTGCACTTGAAGGTCCCTCCTGCAGGCGGCGCTATTGTGTCATGCACTCAAGCAAGCATAATGTTTACAAATCAACTTTTATTAGGTACAATTCACAATCAATCCCTTCCAGACACCCAAAAATATGAAGAAAAACACACTTTATAGAGAGTAAATATAGTTTTCCATGCAGAGGATGGATGGAAGTGATTGTTGATGCAGAGTAAATAAGAGTTTCTTACCTTCTGCATAAAATTGCTGCCACTCCCAACTTCCTTTGGGCACCATTGCGAGTTATTTAGCAGTTGCACGCAATAAGAAATGCACGGTGCGTGAGTGAGCGATGCTTTGTTTGGCCACAGAGTGCAGTTTGTTACGTGCAATATTGTATGGAAACTATCTTTAAAATGTCAGTTGGTGTCATCTTCTGGAGCAGCTTGATGCAGCAGGATGCCCAGTGGGATACAGTGTGGTTGTTTGCCACCATGCTTTCTCATTGTGCTGTGTTGGTCCTCAGCGTGTGATGAGTGGGCGGTCCTTCCCAGGCCGGCGCCACACCGCGACGTCAACCGATTTGGACACTCGGCGGTGGTCAGCAACGGGTGAGCGACGTCCCTTTCTGCTTTTTATTTGCTGGATTTTAACGTCTTCTTGAAACGGTCATGAAGTGTTTTTTTTTCCTACACATCGTACACAAGTTATTTTATTTTATTTTTTATAGATGCAGCATTTTTTGTGTTGGCGCTCGTCTGTAAGAGTGTCTATATTGGGGCGTCCAAACATTTTCCAGCAAGGGTCGCATGCTGGCAAATGAAAGGATATTGGGGTCACTTTTACATTTTTAAACCAACCATGTAGATTTGCAAATATGTGTTTTATATTTCAGGAAAAACAGCCTGCAAGTCTTTGTGTTATTGGTATTATTTGTGTATTATTTGTATGAACCTTTTTTCCTTATATTACTCTTTTTTTGCTAGTTTTATATATTTTCAATTAGTACATATAAAGCTTTTTACTCCGACCTTTATTTTGTATTATTACATCTTTATTCTCATAATATTTTGACTTTGTTATTGTAAGGTTATAACTTTTACCCCACCTAATTTTCTTTAAATTACAACTTCATTTTTTGTTTCTCATAATATTCTGACTTAAAAAAGAAATACTAGAGGTGCTTTGATCGATCGGCCACCGATCAGTAGCGGCCGATTTCTGCGAAAAGCACTTTCTTTTTAATGCCGATCACCTTCGCCGATCAGCTCCGCCCTCATTGCAGCATCCAGCCTATAGTCTCCCGCCCACTTTCCCTTCACAAAGCCAAAACAAACATGCCTGCCGTGTCGTTGTGAAAGTGAGAGTTTGCACCCTGCAAAACATGCCACGAAAAATGTCTCAGCGGGGTTGTGTGTTAAAAAGCTTTAGTTTTGAGGGGCGGGCACTTGGCAGGGGGTGGTTAGTTTTCGCGACTCGTGATGGGATCATGGGTCGGGCGGCGGCCAGTTGGCCAAAACGCGGGACACGTGCCCGTGTGTGCGTGGCAGTCCAATGTCTAAGACGGATAGCCCGAAAAGTGGTTGGATGCGTCAGATTGGATGGCTGACTGTTTAGGACACCGGGTTTGCCGACTGCTTGGGGGTCCTGCTGGAGCGCCACCAAGCTGCTCTCGCATCCAAAGTTTCCTTCAAAAAGGCGCCTGATCCTCATTTTCAACAGTGATTTTGAAAAAGTAAGTCAAATATGTGTTACGGTTCCCCTTTCATATCATATAGCCCAGGGGTCACCAACGTGAGCCCCCCCACAACCACACGAGGCACCTGCAAGGCTGCTTTTCTTTCAGGTTTTCAGTTAATAATGTGAGAACACTAGAAAGAAATGCATTCTGAAATACAAAATCTGAGTTGTGGATACCAGCATTTTGTTAATCTTCTGGTAAAACAAACACATTTGCTTTGTTTGGGTTGAAATAAGCTATGAAGTAAATGAGTAGCTCTTAGCCATTTTCATTTGGTGAAAGTAGCTCTCACAAGAAAAAGCATTGGTGACCCCTGATGTAGCGAATAGTACATTTTAACATTTACACTTACCATAATACCAGTATAGAAGCAGCTACTTTTTTCTCAAACTTGGAACCCTGCGGCTGATACACCGGTGCGACTAATATGTGGCTAACGACTACATATCCCGTGATGCTTGGTGTGGTCATGTTCTAATCTCCTGCACTTCAGAACTACTATTTGTTTTAAATATGTAATTTGATAAAACGCTATTACTAAGACAGTCCATCATAAGGGCAAATAAAAATTCAGGAAACAACCAAAACACGCCGAGACGCCACCATTCTCGGGGTTTGCTAACTCTGCTGTCGCGGTCGTTGCACACACTCGAGTGAGCAACAGCAATCAAAGTAAAACATCGTTGGATTTGGAATTATTCAATAAACACTATGAATATACTGTACCGCCAAGGTTGAAAAGCCTGTTATGATGAATGGAAACAAAAGGAAATGTAACATATAAAAACGGAGATGTACCTGGATCCAGGAGAATCCACGCACTATGATGACTCAAAGGGGGCCACAAAGGTGCCACAGTATCGTGGTTCCAAGTCCAGAGGATAAATCCGGCAGCAATAACGGGTACTATCCAGAAATTTCACAAGTGACCCTACGTAAACCTGGCATACAGTCATGTACGTAGCCACACCTTCATATCCGCCTATGTAATTAATTACAAATACAGATACATTAAATATACCTTGGATGTAAAATATAAAACAAAACATAAAATGTCGTGTTGCTCTCTTGGAGATGAATAAAGTATCTATCCATCTCAATTTCACAAGTGACCCGATGTAACCTTACGCACGTAGCGTCACAGGCTTACACGTCAGAGCTGCTGATGTCCTTCTTCCTCTTCTTGTTTAGGGCAGGTCGCAACCAACGTTGAGGTACATACCGCCACCTACTGTACCGGAATGTAGGTGCGTTGTGCACATTCGCAGTGAACCCGGTAGTGACAAGCTTCCATCATACAAAACACAAAGAAATGGATATGATGCCACTTTCAAGTTAACGCAATAGAAGATGGATGGTTGGATGGTAATGGAATTGGCTGTCAAGACAAGGAAACATGGCTGCTTCGTGTGGCACTACTGCCATGGAAGGACACAGCCTACCGAAAGAGCAAGAGAGACGACATTTTAACGGAATTAGGACGCTGTTCAATTTTTAGACGGATTCACCAAGCGTTGGATTGTTCACCCACTAATAGGGAACGCAAGATGAGATTAGACAGTCGTGAGACGGGTTAGTTTTGATGATGGAAAAAAAGTTTTAAAAATCTTCCGGCGTAACGTCTTTCTGTGCACTAAATATCTCATTTTACACGTTTGAGTGTTAAGTTGCTGTGTGATGAGTTTAATGTTGTTTGTAAGATTGCACCGTGAGTCAGACTGGTGTGTGGAGTAATGACCTCCTGCAATTTCCAGTGGGTTGGCAAGCTCCTCGTGAGTTCATTCATAGCTCATGATTGGCTCCTGTCAAATAAAGAGTCACAATATGCCACTTTATGATGTGGATATGTGTGGTTTATACACCGGTGCGGTTTTTATAGGAGCAAATCTGTTTTTTCCTCAAAATTCAGTCAATGCGGTTTATACACCGGAAATTACGGTAATCTACAGTATGTAATCGGTATCATCCAATTTCACTCATGGATGATTGGTATCGGCAGCATAAAAACCTGATCAGAGCATCCCTAAAAATACATATTTTTGTGTTTAATATTAGAATTTTATGCTTTTTCTTCACTTCATATTCTGACCATTGTCTTAAAATCTCTTCAAAGCACTTTGGACACCCCTGGTCTATAGCTACACATTGTAAAGCTCCTCTTAACAATGTTTAAATAGAAAGACGTTAGAAGGGATGAATTAGCCACTATTGTGAGTGCTACAGTACGTAACGATGTCAGAGGCGTGAACTTATGATTGGCACCTTACTGGAACCAACGCATCTGTGGCACAACAGCCAGTTAACTTCTGTTTGGAAAAATGCACTCGCCCCTCTTCTGATGCACGTAGCTCAGGACATGTATATACCCCGTACCTGTATGTGCAGCCAATCCTGATGATTACTATGAACTGCAATGAAATAGTGAAAAAAATCAATCTGCTGCTTGATGGATGGGCTTTTTTTATGAAAGCGAGGGGGTCCTGTGTAAACATGGAATGTACGTCACTGTTGTGCCTTTTGAGGTTTTTTCTCCTGTCTTTGTTTTCCGACCAGTTATGATTCGAAAGTGTGAGGAAGTCATGGCGTGAATGAAGACCACGCCTGAGCCTAACTTTAGACAAATACTCCATTTTCATAGTGTCTTTCTCACATTTCAAATGGGATTAGGTAAGGACTCAAAGCATGACCCCAAAATGCCTAAATGAAGTCAAATACAAATATAAGGCTTTCAGAAGACGTGATGATATGTCGTATTGCACACTGGTCACCAGGTGTCGGTAGTGTTACTGTAATGTTGGTTTTCTGTGCCCTATATGTCTTAATTTCTCTTATGTCTACTATGTTGGCTAATAGGAGAGTAAAGGTGACTACATAGCTTTTGTTTTATGTCTAAAGGGCTCTAATAATGTTAAAACTTTTATTTACAAGGTCGTAAACAAGTTGTGTATGTCTTATATGTCTTATTTTCTCTTATTATGTCTTCTATATTGGGTAATAGGAGTGTAAAGGTGACTATAGGGTGTCATTTCATATTTAGAGGTCTCTAATGTTAAAAACAGTATTTAGAAGGTCGCAAACGGAGTTTCTATGTCTTATATGTCTTATTTATTTCTTATGTTTACTAGATAAGAGTGTAAAGGTGACTATAAGGGTGTTATATAATGTCTAGAGGGTTCTAATCATGCAAAAAACGTATTTAGGTGGTAGAGAGGTTTCCTATGTCTTATGTGTCTTAGTTTATTTTATTATGTCTACTATATTGGGTAATAGGAGTGTAAAGGTGACTATAGGGATGCTATTTCATGTCTAGAGGGCTCTAATAATGTTAAAAAGTGTATTTAGAAGGTGGTAAACAAGTTTTCTATGCTCTAACTACCTAAATATTCCTACTTGGTGGAAATTCACTGAACCACCATAAATGAGGGATTACTGTGCAGTACAGGCAAACCTAAGAAAAAAAGTTTTTATTTCAGTGGATTGAAAGTCCTCCTCCTCAGTGTCAGACACACTTTGTGGTCGTTTGGGATAAAAATTCAGCTTGTTAGCTTTGCAAAGAGCCTAAAGCCATGCTTCTACTCCAGATGGTTGATGACAGCTTTATATTTACTTTGACTCTGACTTTTTTTTTGTGTTTTATACAAAACATCTCAGAATTCTAACCTGAACCTCTATGTTTTCATACTGAAGAAGTGGATGAGTCCTGTGTTTTTAGCAGATAGCAGACATAGCATGGTTCTGTGGTGCAGGGTTTCCTGCATGGAAGAAGTTGCGCACCAGGAATTGTCATGACTGACTGTCCTTTCTCCACTTCAGCTCCATGCTGGTCTTTGGAGGCTTCTCTGGCTTCCTCCTTAACGACGTGCTGGTCTACACTCCACCGTCCTGCCGTGCCTTCTCTAATACGGCCTCGTGCACCACCGCCGGGCCGGGCCTCCGCTGCCGCTGGGTGGAAGGCGCATGCGTCCCGTGGGAGCCGACTCCGCCTGACCACATTTTTCCGGCTAAGTTCTGCCCTCGGCGGGCGGGTGCGTCACTCCGCAGCATCAAATAAGAAAGTCATGAACACCGTTTGGCTTTTTATGCCTGTTTGCATACGTTAACCAGCACAGCAGGAGGTCATTGACTTCATTAGAATGTCATTAGTGGTCTGACAGCATGCACGCTCTCATCTTCATGCATCTCATGCACGCGTCACACACTGGATGCACTTTACTTTCATTTCCCTCCATGTACTACCTTGTACACTTACTACATGTTTATACTTCATGCAACATCATTTACTCCTGTTCGTTTACTTGCAAGTTTCCATTTCTTTATTTGTAAACAAAAGCATGTACATTCATTTGCCGTTTTAAAATTATTTCCATGTTTGAATTTTTATTTCAAATTTTTTTTGTTCTTAATTTACTTGAAGACAAAAAAACATGTTTTTAACTGAATTAATTTTAATTTTAATTTTTATCAATTTATTTGCTGACAAAGAAACGTTTCCATTTATTACATTCACAGGAATGTACTTATTTTTAATTAAATCAATTAATTTACTTGCAATAAAAGAAATGTTTTTTTTAGTTAACTAAAACAAATGAATTTATTTAGTTGCAAACAAAAAGGTTTCAATTTTTTATTTGAAAACATTCATTCACTTAAAAAAAAAAGATTTTAAAGTTGTTTTTTGTATATATTTTTTCAATTTAAGGTAATTCAATTAATTTACTTGCAAGCAAAAAAAAACAGGAATTTACTTGTAAACAAAATAAATGAATTCATTAACTTGCAAACATGCATTAATTTATTCATAAAAAACATATCTACATTAATGTACTTTAAAAAATGATTTGTATTTTATTTTTGATGTTTTAAATTGCATGTAATGAAATAATTTAATTGTACTAAAACAAATCGTGTATTTACTTGTAAAGTAAAAAGTTGCCATGAATTTACTTGCAAACCAAAAACTTTCCGTGTGTTTCTCTGTCTTGCTAAATAGTTAACATCCTTTTCCTTGTAAACTAAAACTAAACGTATGTTTTTCACGTGTAAACTGAAGGTTCGCATTTATTTATTTGCAAAGCACAAAGTTTGCATTTACAGTCCACCCTCGGTTAGCGTACATTTTTGGGTTAACACCGGCACTTATGGCACACGTTTGTGTTTTGTGGTGTGAATGCACGGCGTGAGTGCAACTGTGTACTTTTGTAGCGGCCTGTTAAGCAAAAGAAAGAATGAAAAGAGTAAAAGAAGAAAGATAGTCGGCCATGTTTGACTTGCAGTGTGTTCTTCTGCTAGATAGTACGGATGAACACTGCATGCTGTTTTCCCAATGCTCCAGCTGCACCGCCAACACTCGCGGCTGCCAGTGGTGCGAGGACAGGAAGTGCATCTCCGCCTCCAGCAACTGCACCCTGGTAAGACGATCATACACCATACTCATCATATACTTCATTTACTACTTCCTTCAGCAAGTATTACACACATTAGCCACAGTCTTTCTCACGAAAGCACACACCTTGATCTGGATCTGCACCAAAGTTCTTATAATGCGTGTGTGTGTGCATGTTTAGCAGACTGTGGATCTGGCCCAGCATCATGGCGGTGCTCTGTCTCCGCCTGCACGTCCGTCCATGTTGTCTGAGCATCAGCTGAGCTTGTGGAAGCACGGAGGCCGCAGGAAGGCACATGTGTGTATCATTTGTCACCTGATCCGTCGGGCCGGGCTGAGTTCCGACCATAAGGCTGAACTTTGACCATTTGGAAGAAAACACACCACACGCTTGAAAAAGTGGCAAAGGCAACACTTCACTTAATGAAACCAGGATGTAATGTTACAGCTTTACCGCTTTATACAACATGAAGACTAAAAGAAGACGATATTGTACAGTAATCCCTCATTTATGGCGCTTCATTGGTTGAACACCCGGCTGTGATAAGTCCATTTCTGTCAAGTAGGATTCCTTATGTATAAATGGAATATTTTATTATTAGAGTATAGAATACCTGTTTACCACCTTCTAAATACTTTTTAACATTATTAGAGCCCTCCAGACTTGTAATAACACCCCTATAGTCACCTTTACACTCCTATTACCCAATATAGTAGACATAAGAGAAAATAAGACATACAAGAAATAGAAAACCTGTTTACAACTTCTAAATAAGCTTTTTTAACATTAGAGCCCTCTAGACTCGAAATAACACCCCTATAGTCACCTTTACACTCTTATTACCCAATATAGTAGACATAATAAGAGAAAATAAGACATAGAAAACCTGTTTACAACCTTCTAAATACACTTTTTTTTTAACCTTATTAGAGCCCCTCTAAACATGAAATAACACCCCTAACACACCCTAACACCTTTACACTCTTATTACCCAATATAGTAGACATAATAAGAGAAAATAAGACATAGAAGACATAGAAAACCTGTTTATAACCTTCTAAATACGCTTTTTAACCTTATTAGAGCCCTCTAGACATGAAATAACACCCCATAGTCACCTGTATGCTCCTAATACCCAAAATAGTAGACATAATAAGATAAAACCTTTCTGGTAAACCTGTTGACCACCTTCTGCTGGTAATTTACACGTGCGTTTCACCGTACATCTTAATTGATTACACTGGTGGCCAGTGGCAGTCCTGGCTTGAATGACACCCTGGCGGACCGACCCTGCGACCCCAAAACCCCCCTCCCGTGTCAGAGACACACAACCACCCACACGACGTAATAAGAGAAAATAAGACATACAAGACATAGAAAACTTGTTTACCACCTTCTATTTGACTTCATCTAGCCATTTGTATGCATAGAAATGCTTCATTTGCTTCTTTTTTTTACTAATAATAGGCCATATTCAAACACGAAACGGCATCATTTATTCATGGGTATATTTTTGATAGCGTGAAGCCGTGAAATTTGAAGCGTGACGTGATGAGGGATTACTGTATTAATATAATGTGGATTGAAACGAACAAGGAGGTCCTTCCGTTATTTTCCTCATCTAGATAAGTTTGAAATGTTTTATTCTGGGGAAATATGATAGATATACTGTATGGAAGAAAGTACAGCCATTATTTTAGAAGCCATGTTACTAAATATTGTAGAACGTGTGGTCTTCGTGTGTGTGTGCGCGCAGGTGAAGGCGTTGACGGAGGCGTCCCGGTGTAAGCGACAGGCGGAGCAGGAATGTTTGGGATTGGACAACTGCAGGAGCTGCGGCCTCAACGCTAACTGCCAGTGGGAGGAGCAACGGCGGGAGTGTCAAATTCGGCCTGGTGAGGATGCGTTCTCTTATTTACTATTACTCATTTGCACCTTCCTTTGTGTCTTCCTTTGTATTTTACAACATCACTGACTGAAGTTAAAAATGGACGTTCTCCATTAAGGATTTTCATAGTCCAATCTGATTCCACTAGTAGTCAACTGGTGCTTTTTTAAGAGCAGAGCGAATGGTGATCCCAACAGATACACAGATGTAATTTGTAACTTTTTCCACAAGAAAGAAAGACTTGGATAAAGAAACTAGAAAAGCACTCAGAGAGCGCAGACCTCCACCAAGTACCATAGTTCCCCCCCCATACTGTGATTTACACCATAAATATTAGTCCTACATTTATTTTATCTACATATTTAGGTTGCTAATGTTAGCATGCTAGAAGTGCTAACATGCTAATGTTAGCATGCTGATATCTAGCATAATAGTTGTAAGTGTTCATATAAGTGTCTACCTATGAAAATGGCTAAAAATGCTAACATGCTAATGTTAGCACGCTAAGGCAATGTACCGGATGATTGGTATTTTAGCTTTATTTTTTATATTGTGTGTAATGTAATAATTTAGTTTACATTTTTTTGGTAGCCTAGCATTGAACGCTAGCGCTCCTTTGGATTGTTTCACTTGAAGAGGGTGATTTTTTTTTTTTAATTCATGCGTGGGAGGTATCGATCTTCTGTTTTTAATATTTTATTAACACAAATTAGTCATTTTTGAATGAAAATAGGCTATTTATAACAATTCTTTGTAAAAATGTGTGCTTAGCAGGAGCCGTGGCCACACCCCCCATGTAGTCACAATGCTACCATCTTCATCACGTGACATAATCAGCTATTCTAAGACACACCAATGGCCTTCTCAGGAAGGGAGACAAGATGGCTGAGCTCCTGTTTCCTTGAACACTTGTTGTCCTGGTTTCCCTCAGAGCAGGAACTGGGGTCTCCTTTGACGTCTCATTTGGCTTTGTTTGCCTGTCCTGGTTGGTTTTTGGGATTGTGGCTGATTTAACTGAAGGTTGTGGCTGGTTAAAACTCTTCCTGCAATAATCTGACTCCCCAGCGCTTATCTTAGGGTGAATATTGTCTGTGGCGGGCCTTGTCAAATCCATTCTGTTCCACTGTTTGCGGATCCAATTGACTTGGTGCTTATTTTGGAAGCCATTTTTGATTAACTTCATGGGGGGCAAATTGGAAAAGATTTGGTTAAACGTGCAGCCTGCAGTCTTCCTGTCCTTGTTGACATCCTCATCCTCCAGCCGAGCAGGATTAGCATACGCTGAAGCAGCAGGAAGTCTTTACTGCGTCTTCAAAAATGGAAGCGGTGTGTCCCACAGGACTGCAATCTATCTGTGGTTTTGGCAGAGGGTAATGGCGTCATCGTCTAATTTGCATAATGCGTGTCCATTTTTATGGACACTGTGGGAGAGACAAAAAGTGAGCAAAAAACATGAAAAGCAAAAACAAATGTTTAAAAATGGAATAATAATAAACCTTCTTCTGTCACTGCTCGTTGAGAAGCTTTCATGTTAGAGCAAGAATGGAAAAATCAGCAGTCATTTTACAAGAATAAAGTCCAAATATTAAAAGAACAAAAGTCGTAATTGTACGAAATATTGTCGTACTATTATAAGGAAAAATAATGTCATTTTAGACATTGTAAAGTTGAAATATTAAAGTTATTTTTTAAGATGAATAAGGAATATTTTTTCATAGTATTATGAGAAACAAACAAAGTTGTAATTTTTGGCAAATTTGGTTGCCAAAAAGTAATAGTGTTCCCTTTCGGGAATTCGCTGTTTTGCGGAATTTTTATTGGTGCTTTTTAAAAAAAAAAATTTTAACAGCGTATGAACGTCCATTGTGTTCTGCATCCTGATTGGCTAAGGGACTGTAGGCCATTGTCAATCAATCTCCGTGCCTTCCTGTGCAGTACAGAATGCGTTCGGCAGTGTGATGCTGATACGACGGAGGATTAGGGCCACATTGGAAAAAAAATTGGAGAGTACGAGAAATATAGTCGTAAATTAACAAGAAAAAAGTCCTAAATTTACGAGAAAAAAACCCCGCGATATACCCTCTGACCACGTAAGGCCCCCCTTTTCAGAGCTGTCTCAGGCAATGCCTGTAACATAAAGTTACCAGTTTTTTCTAGTGAATTTACGACTTCATTGTCGTAAAAAGTTGCACGTTTTTTCTGGTAAATGTACAGCTTTATTCTCGGAAATTTACGGTTTATCGTCGAAATCTCAGATTATTTTAATACTCGGTCCTAGCAGGCATTGCCTGAGACAGCTATGGAAAGGGGGTCCTTATCCAGGAAAGGCTGAAGTGACGAGGGCTAGCCAACTGCTCAACTGCTCTGTTTTGCTGCCACGTTACAAATAAAAGCTTGCCTGAAGCAAGAGGAACGTTTCCTTCCTTCCTGAAGAGCTATGCTCTATTTTCCCTCTGACACGTACGACACGTCACACTTAATATTATGACTTTATTATCGTAATAAAATACGACAACACAAGGCATTTTGTTTTAACAAGGATACCAAAGCGCTACAGTACAGGCACGGTCAGAGGAGTGAAATACACGCGAGTCACATAATAATTTCTAGTGTCCAACCTAGTAGGCTGATCATTACAATTCAAACTAACTTTGAGAGTGTGTTAAACGTCTGTGAAAAGTGTATAAAGTGTATGATGAGGGGTTTTACGTCCTTAAAACGTATACAATCACTGAAAAAAATAAAGTTGGCTACTTATTATGGGCTATTTTGGGAACCTATCCCCTGCAATAAGCGAGGGAACACTCTAACGTCACAAGAATTAAGTCAAAGTGTTCATCGTTACAAGAAGAAAATTTACAGGAAGAGAGTTGAAATAGAAATAAAAAAACAACCAACAACAACAGAAATGGAAAAAACCCGGTTTAAAATATGAAGAGGAAAACATTTGTATTCTGACAAGAAAAAATGTGGCAATTCTATGAGAAGAAACTAATATTTGGAAAAATAAGTAATTTTAGCAGCACAGAGTTGAAATATTCAAGAGAAAAGAGTTTCTAAAAAAAATGAATACAAACCAAAGAGCAAATAAAGTTGTAATATTTGGCAAATCAGGTTGTCAGGTTATCAGGTTGAGGTTCTAATGTCATGAGAATGAAGTCATGGGAATACGAAAGGCATCATTAAAGAAGAAAGGCAAAAGCCCCCCCCAAAAAAACAGCAGCAGAAATGGGGACAAAAAAAACAGTGTATGATATGAAGAGAAAAAAAGTAATATTCTAACAAGACAAAATGTGGAAATGTTATGAGAATAAACTTGTAAAATTACAAGGAAAAATAATAATAATTATAATAAAATAATAATTTTAGCAGTATAAAGTTGAAATGTTGACTAAAAATATGCTACTTTTTAAAAGGTGTAATATTATGAGGAACAAACCAAACAACAGAAAGTTGTAATTGTAGGAAAATTAGGTTGGGGGGGGGGGAAAAGTTCTAAAATATTATGGGAATTAAAAAAAAAAAAAAGATTGAAGAAGAAAGTTCAAATACTGTATCAGTACATCTTAATGATGAACAAAGTCCATACTGCAGCAATGTTTGTCTTGTTGCCGTGGAGACCAGCAGGCTTGTTTTTTGTTACGTCATGACAAATGATTCCGAAATATGGCGGCTTTCTCCAAGGGGCCGTAAGCCAATCCATTACTTTGTTTGTTTTTTATCCTCCCGGTTTTCATTCGGCGTGATTACTGCAGGTGTTTTCTTTTCCACGTCATGAAAAGGTCAACAGAGGAAGTGGTTCTGGTCCTGAGAGTGCAATCAGTCCTGCGGGCCAGAACAAAGCGGCAGCTAATGAAAGCAAGCACTTGCAAAGCCAAACCACATATAAGCACAATTAGAGCACAGGGAAGCTTTCTGGACGATATTAATGTATGGATAGAAGCCCCCACGTGCACAGTGACGTGCAAAACCCCGGCACAGGAAAGTCTATTTGTGTCTGGGAATTGAAAAGAGCATAAATAAACATTCCATCAGATTCCAAAAGCAATACAATGAGCTGTGTTAACACGTACCACGCCACATGCTTGCTTGCTTGCTTCTATACGTGCCCTCCCCCCCCGTTAAAACATAACTGACTTGACATCTATCAGTCTGAATGTGATGTAAGGGCTAAGCTACGTGCTCGTTTGTCTGCATTTGTCATGGGCACCACTGAGGACTACAAAAAGGCCAGACATGACCTGAGGAGGTCCATACGAGAGGCCAAAAGACAGTATAGACAGAAGCTGGAGGGCTACTATTCCACCTCAGACCATCGGCGCATGTGGGCGGGGCTCCAGCACATCACAGACTATCGACAGCGGAGTGGCGTAGCCACGTCCAGCCAAACCACACTTCCAGATGAGCTGAATGAGTTCTACGCCCGCTTTGACACCCAAACTCCTGATGAGTAGAGAGGGTGGCTGGGCTTGGGGAGCACACAGGACTCACCTCTCATGGTGACATCAGCTGACGTGCGCAGGGTTCTGAACAAAACAAACCCACGAAAAGCAGCAGGCCCAGACAACATCTCAGGACGTGCACTTTGGGTTTGCTCATCAGAGCTAGCTGATGTGCTTGCTGACATATTTAACCTGTCGCTTGCACAAGCATCTGTACCGACCTGCTTTAAGTCCACCACCATAGTGCCGTACCCAAGAAGAGCAACGTGACCTGCTTGAATGACTATCGCCCTATAGCACTTACTCCTATTGTTATGAAGTGCTTTGAAATAATAGTCATGACCCACATCAAAAAGAGCATCCCGGCGGCAACTGTGGACCCTCTACAGTTTGCATATCGCCAGAACCGGTCCACGGATGATGCAGTCAACACTGCCATCCACACAGCCCTTTCTCACCTACAGGGCCAGGACACATATGTCAGAATGCTATTTATAGACCATATCTCTGCATTCAATACAGTCAGCCCCCACAAACTCACAAATAAGCTCCTCACACTTGGCCTGTCACCCTCCCTCTGTAACTGGGTGTTTAACTTTCTAACAGGCAGACCCCAGTCAGTCAGAGTCCACAATCGCACATCCAGCTCAAGAATTGTGAGCACTGGGACCCCACAGGGGTGTGTGCTGAGTCCGCTCCTCTACACGCTCTTCACCTACGATTGCGTGGCCTCCCAGAACAACACCAGCATCATTAAATATGCGGATGACACTACAGTCATCGGACTGATCACTGGTGGTGTTGAAACATCATACAGAAGAGAGGTGGCGGACCTCATAGCTTGGTGTCATGATAACAATCTCCTTCTCGATACAGATAAGACCAAAGAGAAAATAGACCATAGAGTTATACCACATCACATCAAGCGGTAAAGTGGGGGAAGTGTCTTTGCTCAAGGGATGAAGGAAGCGTGATTCGAACCATGACCCCTCCGGTCACTGCATGAAAGCCATGTAGTGTAAATAATTTAATCTTAACTTTACTTCCAATATCAAATATGAAATAACTATACAACTATATTTATAACTATGAAATGATAACAATATTAGCTTTTGCTGAATGTAAAACGCGTACTTGCCCAATAATAAGCCGACAGTGTGAATGAAAAGTGAAGAGGATGATCTTTGAAAAGACACAAGGTTGGCTCTTATGTTCCTAATGAAGTGTCCACTGAGTGCATGCTCCACAGTGCTGTTTAGGTGTGTTGACAATGGTGTGTGTGTGTGTGTGGGTGGGTGGGTTGGTGGGTGGGTGTGTGTGTGCGCGTGTGCAGGTCAGCTGTGTGCAGAAGGTTGGCATCACTTGGGCAAGGTGTGTTTGAGGATCAACTCCAGCAGAGAGAGCTACGACAACGCTCAGCACTACTGCAAGAACCTGGGAGGAAACATCGCCTCCTTGCACTCGGACAAGCACGTCACGTTTGTGCTGGAGGAGATGCACAAGTATCATCTCCAGGACAAGGTCAGACGTCATGAGAAGCGGATGTGAGATATCACAGAGTCAAGACTGCTCATCTCCAACCTTGCTCCCAAGCAGCCTTTGTCTCCATGGGTGGGCCTGAGGAAGATCAACGTGTCCTACTGGGGCTGGGAGGACACGACCCCCTTCTCCAACACCAGTCTGCACTGGGTCCCGGGAGAACCCAGTGACTCGGGTTTCTGCGCCTACCTTGAGCAAACGCAGGCGGCGGGGCTGAAGGCCAAGGCATGCACGGCCACCACAGACGGACTCATCTGTGAAAAAGCTGCTGGTGAGCGGCAAACGACGCACTGACCGACGAACGAGCAACCGACTGACTGACCGACCACACCGACTGACCGACCCCACCGACCAATGGATGACAGACTGACCATCGACCCACCGACCGACAGATGAGCGACCGACTGTCTGACCGACCACACTGACTGACCGACCAACTGACGACGGACCGACGATCGACCCACCGACCGACCGACCACACCTTATTCCATCGGTGGATTAATAAGATCATGTGCATTAATGATGTCAGAACTTCCTTTGGCGCCTCTTCAGGTATGTCAATGACTCTCTTGGTTCTGGCTCACTCTGTTTGTGTCCAGGGAGCCCACAGAGTCGGACCTCGGGTCCGTGTAAGCCCCCCTGTGCCATGCATCGCACCTGTGCCAACTGCACAAGTCAGGCCATGGAGTGCATGTGGTGCAGAAGTACGCAGCGCTGTGTGGACTCCTCGGCCTACGTCGTCTCCTTCCCTTTTGGACAATGTCTGGAGTGGCAGACGCAGGACTGCACTGGTGAGAAACACAAGAAAACTAATACAAAGAAATAAATACAATAATAATAATAATAACTCCAAATTATACAACTGCAATATTGAATATTAAAATAAAAGGAATCCAAAAGTCAAACCCACGTCATGCTTGCTCACCTGCGACTACATTTGTTTGCTGAACACAGACATGTAATTTCGTTCATGCAGTCGCTCCTCTCCCAAGTAATAACAGTCATAACAGTGGCCACAATAGAAAGTCTCAAAGTAAGACTGAAAATAATCCATAAAGTCAGAGAAATTGCATTTCTGTCTTATATGTCTTATTTTCTCTTATGTCTACTATATTGGGTAATAGGAGTGTAAAGGTGACTATTGGGGTGTTATTTCATGTCTAGAGGGCTCTAATAATGTTAACAAGTGTATTTAGAAGGTGCTAAACAGGTTTGCTACTCCTGAAATGGTCCATGTATAAACTAGAAAAGCTCTCAGAGCGCAGAGCTCCGCCCAGCGCCATAGTTCCCCCCCCATATTGTGATTTACACCATAAATATTAGTCCTACATTTATTTAATCTACATATTTAGATTCCTTGACCATGCAAACACAGCATTGGCAATTGGATTCATAATGATATCAATATTAGTTCAGTAGTCATTCCCAAAAATTGCATTTTCTGTAATGGCGGTTTTCTTCTGGATGTCGCTCCATAGCTTTTGAAGATACAACAAATCGGTTGGTGTACTCCTGATTTCACGGTGCCTTGCTACAAAATCCATTCAGCACTTTTCAAGTCATTTTGTTAAACGCCAGCAAAAACATCACCTCCTTGGCCGAGGCAATAAGGAATCCTACTTCACTTGTCTGGAGCCAATGAAGCGCAGTAAAGGAGGGATTATTGTAAAGAGATGGTTGATGAGCACGCCCTCATCATCCTAACAACGGGTAGAGGTTAGATTGCCATCTTTATCCTTAATGATGGTCACCACAGTCCAGTGTTGAGGGCGTTTCTTGTCTCTCTGAGCTTTTGATGTTTATTTTCCACTTCCATGGTGATTGATTTCCTTTTCTTCCAGAAGAGCCTTTTAGGCTCGGGAGACAAGATGCCGTGTAGAAGTGAGCTAATCAGCCATGTTCTCCTTCCTCCGTGTATTCTTTATCTAGTTCTGGAGCTAGTCTGGTGTTTACGGATCAAGATGAAGTTTTTATTGAGTTGATGTGAGCTGGTTGGGGAGCACCTGTAATTGACGCAGTTGGAGAGCCATTCATTTCACCGTTATACTCCTCCTCATCAACGATTAGCGCTAGAAGGATGGCGCTTTCACAGGTTTACCTAATGAAGTGAAGTTTATCATCTCCAGTCCACAGCAACAGGCGGCCATGTTGTTCTCTCGCTAACAGAAGGTGTGTAGGAGGTGTTTGCTCTTCCACTCATCACCTCGCTGCTCCATCTCCATCTCACAATGCAAAATATGCAAACCATATGTCACATTGTTTTGGACACAGTGATGCAAGACATGAAAATATGCAAATGAGTGTTGGTCAAGCAAACGCATGCTTGCTTTGCTTGTGTTGCACACGGGAGGTAAAACATGATGTCCACTGATCCCTGGGCTGCTGCTTCTACACCCATGGGACACTCGCAAGTCACTGTGACCCAACACTGACACTTCTAGCTTTTTATGTGGCTCATGATAAGAACCAACCCAATTAGGTGCTGTGGTTCTCAGTAGATGATACTGCTCAAGTCTGTGTTGAGCAACTTTTACACAACACATTGTTTTATTGATGGTATTTGTGCAAAGTCAGAGAACAACAGAGTTGGCAGGGACACGCGAAAAAATTCCAACTTGCCACCGCGTACGACCTGTAAAACATCTGACTCCACCGTCTACTGTGCTGCAACCACCTTATTTTACGGCCATGTTTTTATTTCACGGCTTGACTTCACCGCCTACATACAGCAGCGGAGTGCAGCACATTCTAAAAATACAATAAACAAGTTGTCATTAATATGAAAAACAAACCTGGAATTTTACAAGAATAAAGTCAAAATATTAGGAGAACGAGAAAAGTACTCGGAAAGCACAGATCTCCACCAAGCGCCATAGTTCCCCCATACTGGGATTCACAGCATAAATATTAGTCCTACATTTATTTTATCTACATATTTAGATTGAGTGTCTAAGCTAGGAAAATGGCTAAAAATGCTACTATGCTAATGTTAGCACGCTAATAATGCTAACATGCTAACATTAGAATGCTAACATGTAGCATAATAGTGGTAAGTGTTTATATAAGTGTCTAGCTATGAGAATGGCTAAAATGCTACTATGTTACTGTTAGCATGCTGTAAATGCTAACATGCGAACGGTAGCATGCTAACACGTAGCATAATAGTGCTAAGTGTTTATATATGTATCGACAACAAAGTAGCTAAAAATGCTAGTATGCTAATGTTATCATGCTAGCAATGCTAACATGCTAGCACCTAGCATGATAGTGCAATATACCGGGAGGGAAGAATGTCCCGAATGAGTTGAGAATTTTGACTCTGGAACGGTCTGAATCCTTTGAGAAATGTGGAAGTTGCTAGAGCTCTTTAGAGCAAAGGCATTATGAGGAGTGAATTTTGGGAAAATGTAGAATTTGTTTTCAGTATAAATACAGGTAGCCTGATTGTCCTGAATGTGTTGAACAGTTTGATGTTGGAATGGCTTGAATCGGTTGAGAAATGTGGCAGTAGGAGCAGGTAATAATTAGTTATATGGAAAAGGGTGAATTTTGGGAAAACTTTGGATCACACCCAAAATGTAATCAGTTCTTCCATATTCCATTTCTGACAATTCCTGAAAATGTCATCCAAATCTATTCAGAACTTTTCAAATCATTTTGAACACAGACAGACGGATAAACGTGGGCAAAAACATAACCTCCGCGTTGCGCTTGTGCTTGGCGGAGGTAACAAGGTCATTATTATGCGAAAAAAATGGTTACCTTATGGTGAAAAAAAGTCATAATTGAATGACAATAAAATCATAAATATTATTAAGGAAAACATGTCATTTTTAGAAGCATAATGTTGAAATATTAAAGGAAAAGGATCTCTCCTAAAGTTGTAATATTATGAAAAACAAAGAATGAAGCTGCACATTTTGGAAAATTAGGTTGGGAAAATGTAATGATTTTAGGAGAATAATTATGAGGGAAAAAAGTTGTCGTTTTACAAGAATAAAGTTGTAATTTTCTGAAGAAAAAAATGTAATTCTTAGAAGCATAAAGTTGAAATATTCAAGAAAAAACAGATTTTCTGAAGTCCTAATATTGTGAGAAATAAAACAAGGAATGAAGCTGCAATTCTGGAAAATTAGGTTGGGAAAAAGTAACGATATTAACCCAATATTGCTACTTTTTCCCTAATTACATTAGGAGAATAAAGTCAAAATATTATGAGAAAAAAATAATAACATTATTAGGAAAAACTGCATTTTTAGAAGCAAAGTTGAAATATTAAAGGAAAAAGATATTTTCAAAAGTCCTAATATTAAGAGAAACAAAACAAAGAATGAATTTTGCAAATTTTGGGAAATTAGGTTGGGAAAAAAGTAATTATATTAGGACAATTAAGTCATAATATTAAGAGAAAAAAGTTGTCATTTTATGAGAATAAAGTTGTAATATTCTGAGGTGAAAAACATTTTTTTTTAGAAGCATAAAGTAGGAATATTAAAGGATTTTTTTTCCAAGTCCTAATATGTTTGAGAAACTAATTTTGGAAAATGACAGTAATTTGGGAAAAGTTAAGAATATTATGAGAATAAAGTCCAATTATTATGGGAAGAAAGACATAACATTAAAGAAAAAAATGTAAATGTTAAAATATTTGGGAAAAACAGTAGGAGAAATGGAAAAATGAGCATCCAAAAGAGAAAAAAGTGAAATACTAATAATATGGTTTTCACCTACTGCATATGACAAAGCTGAGATGTAGTTTTAAAAAAAAATATGATATATAAAAGTGGTCCATCCATGATTTTTCACTATGCTCTGAGTGGAAAAGGTTCGGACCCCCTCGGCGTACAGGATGTGTTACGGCGCTGCTGCCCGCGTGTTGCTGAGTGGCCCACAACTTTTATTTAAACAGGAGTGCACCGAGAAAGAAGGGCAAGTTTCCCGTCCAAACGGGAGGGTTGACACAGAAGTTTGATCTGCTAAACGCACTTATAGGTTATGTACTTTGATGCCAGCCAATCACAATGTAGCTTTCTTCCGTAATGTGTGTGTGTGTGTGTGTGTGTGTGTGTTTCTGGCCAATGTGGCGTCTTGTATACAGTTTAACAGCTCGGCGGCCTATGAGTGTCTGTTCGTGTGTGTGTGTGTGTGTGTGCTGCGTGTGCGTGTGTTGATGTGTGAAGTTGCGAGGCTGACAGATGTGTGCAGACGCCGGCTGTCAGGCTGCGGAGGAGCAAATGGATGAGAGCAAACGATACGCAGCATCCAGGGACAACAAACATGAAGCTGGGTGTGATCAACACAAGACCAGACAGACGCGCTGAAAGAATTTTTCATGAGATGAAAATTCCCAGCGCGAGAATGAGCCGCATCAGCGTGTCAGCCCCAAAGTCCTCGCAGTGCTCGTCATGCGCCGTCTTTGCCATCCTCCAGATGATTTGCGTCATTTAAGAGACAGGCGTGCACGTTTGGATGCTTGTATCAGAAGGACGGCAGGTATTACAAGCGGCGTCTGAGCTTCTTCATGTGGCTTCCTGACACAACTTCCTGTTGACAACAACTCATCAAAGTTTGCAAACTCACTCACTGATCATATTTGACCCAGTTAGCTCGCTCACGTCTCAATCCCAAATAAGCAAAACAAGCTGATTGGTCAACGGAAGCTAACGTCAACAGTACACCTTTCTCAGCGTCTAAAGTCATCCTTTTCAAACTACCATGAAACTACAAGAAAACAACTGCAACAAAGGTGGAAATTGACAGTGAAGATACTACCGAGCACGTGAAGCAATTTCAGTAGGAAATAGCAATAGCAAGGAAGTAGCAAATGTGGAAATATGGTCAAAGTACAACTTTGTTCTCTTTGTATTTTTACTTTGTTCTCATAAAATGACAGCTGTTTTTTACATTTCTGCTGCTTTTTATTTTTTTTGAACTTTAACATTAAAATTAAAAATGTTCTTCTTGTATTTATGACTTTATTCCCAGAATATTTTAGCTTTATTATTTTTTTCCCAACCGAATTTTCCAAATATTACAATTTTATTTGTTGTTTTGTTTGTTTCTCAAGCCATTATAACTTCATATTATTTCAACTTTATGCTACAAAAATGACATTTTTTCCTCATAATATGACATCATTCTTGTAAAATGATTTTTTCTTTACTTGTTAGATTACATCTTTTTTTTCTTAACACTTTGAGTGTATTCTTGTAAAATTACTGTTGATTTGTCAATTTTTGCTGCTGTTTTTTTTGGAAGGCCACCAAGGGAATAGAAAAGGGTCTTCTTGAGAAAGCGAAGCCGCGGTGAAGCTTGTCGACGCAGCTTCCGAGTCTAAGCCAAGTTGCCAGCGTTAAGGAGGCTGCAGGCGCTCTCTGGTGCGTGTAGTTTGTAATCTCACGTTGATCACAAGCGAGTAACTCCTCTCAGGGCGGAACACAGATCAAGTCAGATAATTGGATGTGCTATTAAAAATAGAAGAGACTCGTGGGTAGAAAGCGTGGTGAACAAATGATATTAAAGGATAATATCTACATGGAGAACATCTAAGAATATGTAGAGTGGCTTTCCAGTCTTTGCTGTCGTCATGCGATGCCCTGAGGGGGGCTTTAAGGATATTTGCGGCGTGCAGGTTGATGGCGGAACTACACTTGATCTCATTCATTTGCTGTGCTTTGATACGCTTCCCAAGTGGGCTGCTGTCAAACGGCCCTCACAGTCTTTATTTTAGGGATGCTGCAGATGTCAACGCATGTGGGAAGTATGGTTAAAAAAAAAAGGAAAGAAAAAAAAAAGATGTTCCTGCTTCAGGTGGAACTTCCTTGTTTGATGTTTGAAAAGAATCCTTTGAGGGAGACTGCTTGACCTTATTTCTTCCAAATGATTGGAAGAAGATTCCAGAAGAAATAATAGAAAAAAGAATAGTTTGTTCCATCATAAAAGCTTTATTACGTGTACAGGCAGTGTTTTAGGGCACATTTTAGCATTCCTACGTCACCATTAACTTTCATGTTGTCGATGTGGTATTGAACCTGCCTGGGAGGTGAGTCTCTTCACATGAATACGACTTCCAGCCATCTTCTACTGCTTATCCAGCCTAAGCAGGGAAGCCCAGACTTCCCTCTCCCCGCCACTTCGTTCAGCTCCTGCCAGCGGATCCCGAGTCGTTCTCAGGCCTCCCGAGGCTTGAACACCTCCCCAGAGAGGCATCCTGACCAGATGCCCGAGCCACCTCATCGGGCTCCTCTCAATGCGGAGGAGCAGCGGTTTTACTGCGAGTTCCTCCCGGATGACCGTGCTTCTCACCTTATCTTCTAAGGGAGAGCCCAGCCACCCTACAGAGAAAACTCATTTCGGCCGCTTATACCCGCCATCCTTTCGGTCACTACCCAAAGCTCATGACCACAGTTGAGGGTAGGAATGTAGATCCACTACTAAATTGAGACCTGAAACGTCCTTTGTAACCTTTTGTGTGACTTTGAAGTCCTGAAAATTTGTGCTTTTTAATTATTATTTTATTATTATTTATAATATTATAGGTTCATAATATTTATTTTCCCCTTTGTTATTATTTTTAAAATATTTTTATTTTGTTATTTTATATTTAAAGTTTGTGATTTTTTCAATTTGTGATTGTGATTCTTTTTTATGAGTTTTCAATCGTGATAACACTGAACTGATCGGGCAGTGTCAGTCAAAGGTTGGTGTTGTTTTCTTTGTCAAGTCGGACTGTACGTGTGCTAACTTGCATTAAAAGCATCATCTGCATGCTTGATGACTGCTTCTCTTCATGTTTGGTCAGAAGAAGGCCGGCCTTGGGGGAGGTCGCCCTCTGAGAGCAAGTAGCTGGGATGATTTGAAAGTTGATCAGCGAGAAAGCGCATGTATTTATTATGAAGTGAGTAAATATGTGTTTTGGCTTTGTGGAGGATCAACATCTTCTCGTCTTTCAACTGAACGCGCTCTTGCTCCCTTCTCACACGGGAAGGACTCATGAGATGAGAGGAAATAAACACAAGCTTCCTTCCCGTGCGATTTCATTTGCCTGATGGAATTGGACGGCATGGGATGAAATGGTGTCAGAGAAGATGGACTGTCATGCCGACCAAACACAAGAACAAGAAGAAAGAGGAAAGAGTGAGAGGAAATGCTTTGAAAGGATTCACATCTACTGTACATCCACAAGTCCGACTGGACTGCGTCAAAGTTCTGATGTTTGGTCTGAAAGTGCCTCTGCAGGTTATATTCCTTGGAAGCAGCGTTTACATGCTTACAAAGTAAACACATCGGCTGTCCCGCTGCATTTAAATGTGTATTTTATAGTCCACTTAAGTCATGAAAAAGTTGTAGTGAATCGGGACTCACAGGTGCTCGTCTCCTTTAACCCTTTCATTGCTTGAACCCTGCGACTACTAACTACGTTTAAAAAGGAAAGTGGGTAACATGTCGCTGATTGACTCATTATTCATTGACTCGCGGGCGCTCAATGAAGACTCAAGTTTCATTGACTCGCGGGTGTTTGACGAAGACTAAAGTTTCACTGACCCGCAGTATTTGATGAAGACTCCAGTTTCACTGACCTTTGGGTACTCGATGAAGACTACAGTTTCACTGACCTGTGGGTACTCGATGAAGACTACAGTTTCACTCACTCACTGGTACTTGGAAAAGATTTCACTGACTTGCGTTTTATTGACCCACGGTTACTCAATGAAGATTTGAGTTTCACTGACTCACAGGTGCTCGATGAAGACTCCAGTTTCACTGACCCGCAGGTACTCGACGAAGACAGGAGTTTTATTGACTCACGGGTATTTGACAAAGCCTCGAGTTTCACTGGCCCAGAAGTACTCTCGCGGGTGCTCGCTGAAGACTCAAGTTTCATTGAATGGCCGGTGTTTGACGAAGACTCCAGTTTCACTGACTTGCGGGTCCTCAACTAAGCCTCGAGATTCATTTATCCACAGGTATTCAACAAAGGCTCAAGTTTCACTGACTCACAGTTGCTTGATGAAGACTCCAGTTTCACTGATCTGTGGGTACTCAACCAAGCCTCGAGTTTCACTGACTCACAGGTACACGAAGACTTGGCTTTCAGTGACTCGCACGTGCTCAAAGACTCCAATTTCATGACTCCAGATTCATTGACCCATGGTTGTTCAATGAAGACTCAAGTTTCATTGACCCTGGTGTTCGACAAAGACTCCAGTTTCACTGACTTGTGGGTCCTCAACTAAGCCCTGAGTTTCATTGACCCATGGGTACTTAACGAAGACTGAAGTTTCACTGACCCACGAGTGATCGATGAAGTCTCCTGTTTCACTAACCCGCAGGTGCTTTGTGAAGACTACAGTTTCACTGACTCACAGGAACTTGGCAAAGATTCAAGTTTCACTGACTTACAGATCCTCAACTAAGCTGAGTTTCATTAAACCACTGGTACTCAACGATGACTTGAGTTTCATGGACTCACAGGTGCTCGATGAAGACTCAAGTTTCACTGAGCCGCGGGTACTTGATGAAGACTCAAGTTTTATTAACTCACGGGTACTCCATGAAGCCTCGACGTCCACTGACCCACAGGTACTAGATGACTTTTCCTTTTATGCCATCACTGGTACCCTTCTGTGGTGGCTTCACCTAAAAAAGACCTGGCTTTCGACTTGTAGGTGCATGATGAAGACTTCAGTTTCACGACTCAAGATTAACTGACCCATGGGTGCTCAATGAAGTCTCAAGTTTCATTGACTCACAGGTGTTCGAAGACTCCAGTTTCACTGACTTGGGGGGGCTCAAATAAGCCCTGAGTTTCAATGACCCATGGGTACTTAACGAAGACTCAAGTTTCACTGACCCATGAGTGCTCAATGAAGACTCAAGTTTCACTAACCCATCAGTGCTCAATGAATGCAGGCAAACTGCTAGATTGGACTAGATAACACTAACACTAGATTGGACAGAACCTTTTCTGTGGCTGCGCCTAAATTCTGGAACAGCCTCCCTCTGCACATCAGAGATGCACAAACACTTCAGCACTTTAAAAACCTCCTGAAAGCCTACCTCTTTTCATTGGCATTCAACGAAAACTGAACAAGCACACTGATTTTATTATTTTATTTATATTTATATTTATATTTATATTTATTTATTTATATTTTATAGTTTGTTTTAGTTAAACTCGCTGTCTATGTGTGGTTATTTTACCGCTTGATTTTATTTTCTCATTGTCTATATAACCTGTGCCGCACTTGGTCAGGCCTGGTTGTTAAAATGTGCTATTTAAATAAAGTTTGACTTGAATTACCTTGTATGAAGACTCCAGTTTCACTGACCTGTGGGTACTCGAAGACTAAAGTTTCACTGGCTTGCGTGTCCTCAAATAAGCCTCAAGTTTCACTGACCCACGGGTACTCAACAAAGACTCAAGTTTCATTGACTCACAGGTGCTCAATGACAACTCCAGTTTCACTGACTTGCGGGTACTCGATGAAGACTAATGTTTCACTGGCTTGCGGGTCCTCAAATAAGCCTGAAGTTTCATTGACCCACAGGTACTCAACAAAGACACAAGTTTCATTGACTCACAGGTGCTCGATGAAGATTCCAGTTTCACTGATCCGTCGGTACTCAATGAAGTCTGGAGTTTTATTGACTCGCGGGTACCTGATGTAGCCTCGAGTTTCACTGACTCACAGGTGCTTAGTGAAGCATTGACTTTCATGGACTCGCAGGTGCTCCATGAAGACTTCGGTTTCACGACTCCAGATTCCCTGACCCATGGGTGATGAGGACTCAAGTTTCATTGATTGGCAGCTGTTCAGCGAGGACTCCAGTTTCACAGACATGCGGGTTCTCAACTAAGCCTATAGTTTCATTGACCCACGGGTACCCAATGAAGACTCAAGTTTCATTGACTCATGTGTGCTTGATGAAGACTCCAGTTTCACTGATCCGCAGATACAAGAGTTTTGGTGACTCACAGTTACTTGTCAAAGACTTAGGTTTTACTGACTTGCAGGTCCTCACTTAAGCCTCGACTTTCATTGACCCACAGGTGCACCACGGGTTGCTCAATGAAGACTCCAGTTTCACTGACATGCGGGACTTGACAAAGACTAGAGTTTCATTGACCCACAGGTGCTTGACGAAGACTCAAGCTATACTGACTTACGGGTGCTCCAGCATTTACAACCTCACTACCGAACTGAAACTCGTACATGCAGTTTGTGAGGAGTGACTCAAGTGAATTGAGTAACCAATTCAATTCAGTGAGTGACTCATAAGATCTCGAGTCAGTAAAAGGAATTAAGTTTCCCATCACAAGTGTGTGTGTGACGTGTACGCCTCCCTGTCGCCCCCTGCAGAGTGGAGGAAGTACTGCAAGACTGAAAACATCTGTAGTTTGACTGCTTACATGTACATAGATAATGTTGTATATTACATTATATTATATTACATTTTTCTTCCATGTAGTAATTTGCCACTTCGGCCATGTTGTTTGACTGGAGGTCAGCATGAAACATTTTATTTCTTCTTCTTCCCTTTTTGCTTTCCTGCCGTTGAATGCCACGCCGCTCATTTTTAATGTGCTCACAAGTGTTTTTAATGCCACATCCATTTTGGAGAGTGTGAAGGTTTATATGTTGTAAATGTCTCCACACTTGGAGCGAGTGCTCGGGGAAAGGAAAAGTCCATTTCTTTGTAAATGCTGAGGGTCAGGGGAAAGGTGAGAACACACCAGTGCAAGGATATTAATGACGTCTCCTGAGGCTTTGATTGTGTTAATGCTTGGCTGCAGCGTTTCACGCTGAATTTGATGGACACAATGTGCTGACTTCTTGTGTCTGTGAGGACCACTTCCTGCTTCAAAGTCAGCAGCAATCTCTGACACACTATTTGTCTTCCAAAAGGACAATGCTCACAGCGTGCACTGACAGACTAAACCCTAACCCCCAATCCAATCCAATCCTAACCCTAACCTTTGTACACTAACCCCTAACACCCTAACTCACAGCGTAGACTGAGTCATCTTCTATCATCATCTAACCCTCCCCATAACCCTAACCTTAACCCTCTAACCCTAACCATATTGTCTAGCCCTAACCTTTTAAACCTAACCCCAAGGCTCATGTTCACAGTGTAGACTAATGATTCATCTTCTAACAGACTAATCCCAAACCCCAACCCTCTAACTCTAACCATATTCCCTAACTCTAACCCTAACCTTTTAACCCTAACCCCCAAACTTGATGTTCAGTGTAGACCAGGTGTGTCAAACTCAATCACACAGGGGGCCAAAACTCAAAGCCTACTTTAGGTTGCGGGCCGAACTGGACATTACCCCTCACCCCACAATGTTTGTGTCGTTCTTATTATTTATCCTGAGATATTGAACACTTGTATATTTCTGCATATTGAAAGTGTTAAAATGCTAAAAGCTTCTTGTCCTTTTAAGCAACATAATTGGTGAATGAAGCACACTCGTCGGTGCACACGCACAGATGCTCGTTTGAAGTTGCCGACATGACATGCCCCAATAATCCAGGCTGAAAAAAATCGTAGTTAGTATGGTCAGATTTTGAGAAAATGTCTCATTAGCACTGACGACTAGATAAGTAAGCAGCCTACACACCTCTAATGCACTCCTGTGGATGAGTTTTCAGGTTAGGCCAAATTGATTAGGTTTGATAAGGTCCGTGAGGTGCGCCAACTCAGCGCTATTTTCCAAATAGTTCCGCAGGCCGGATGAAATTTACCCCCCCGGGCCTGAGTTTGACACATATGGTGTAGACAAATGATTCATCTTCTGACTAACCCCAACCCCCAACCCTCAACCCTAACCCTCTAACTCTAACCATATTCCTTAACCCTAACCTTTTAACCCCAACCCTAACCATCAAACTCTAACCATATTCCTTAACCCTAACCCCTAGCCTAATGTTCACAGCGAAGGCTAATGATTCAACTTCTAACAGACTTGTATCCCAACCCCCTAAGCCCCTAACCCTAATGTTCACAGTCTAGACTAATGACTCATCTGTTCCTTTTTGTGGACATGGACCTTCAGCCCAGAACTGTTCGGGTCTGAAGACGTGTGCCGAGTGTCTGGAGCGGCCCGAGTGCGGCTGGTGCGGTGACCCCACCAATACTGGCAGAGGCGTTTGCTTGGAGGGGTCTTACCGGGGGCCCCTGAGGCCGACTCATGGTTGGACCGGACCCCGACGGGACCAGGTTGGACTACGAGAGTGGGACATGGTCTTGGATCAAGATCTGTGCTCAGCCGACAGGGGCTACAACTGGGCCTTCATCCAGTGCCCAGGTGAGGGAGCGCATCACATGATCCCGTCTCCATATTGATAGCAGAACCAGAACCCAGTGTGTGTCTTTGCTCCCAGCGTGTCAGTGTAACGGACACAGCAGGTGTCTGAACGGCACTGTGTGCGAGCGCTGCGGGAACCTGACGTCTGGGACGCATTGCCAGAACTGCATGAGTGGTTACTATGGCGACCCCACCAATGGAGGGAAGTGCAACGGTCAGTGAGAAACTTATTCGCTTTCACTTCCAACACTCTTAACATTGTCACCTAAAAGACCAAAACCATACTGTACTCACCTCCTACCTGTCCAGTCATTAGCTTTCATGTAGGAGAGACCGAAAAATGAAGGAAAAGTGAGGAAAAAATATATATCAGCACATTTATCTGGATCTGCACCAAAAGGTACTGGTTTTATTCATCACGTCTCAGAAATAAAGCATACTGGTGGTCCTTGGTTTATTTCAGTGGTCTTTTTTTGAGACCAAGATCTCTGGTATCGGCACAAGATGTAACCCCCTCTCCCCCCCAACCAGGATATATATATATATGTACATATCTGCCTCGAAAAATAGAAGGAATATATTTACAGTGTGTGTATATATAGCTTTGTCTTTAAATACAAAGCGTTATTATTTTTATTATTGGTTGTTGGCGTGGCCGCACGGTGGTCTAGTGGTTAGCACGTTGGCCAACACAGGAACAGCCTAGAGATCGGGAAGACCTGGGTTCCATTGTCCCTTGGGCATTTCTGTGTGGAGTTTGCATGTTCTCCCCGTGTGCGCGTAGGTTTTCTCCGGGTACTCCGGTTTCCTCCCACATTCCAAAAACATGCAGGTGAGGTTCATTGGAGACTCTAAATTGTCCATAGGTATGAATGTGAGTGTGAATGGTTGTTTGTCTATGTGTGCCCTGCCATTGGCTGGCAACCAGTCCAGGGTGTACCCCGCCTGTCGCCCGAAGTCAGCTGGGATAGGCTCTAGCATGCCCCTGCGACCCTAATGAGGATGAAGCGGTATAGAAAATGGATGGATGGGTTGCTGGCGTCAACATTTCATCTTTTTCCTCGTGTCTTTTGCTCTATTTTTTTGTTTCAAATTTTTTTTTACCGTTTTTGCTGTTATGTACATTTAATTTTGTTTCTGCAATGATGCTATGACAAATGAGCCACGGGTCGCGGATGGCCCCTGTGCCGCACTTTGGCCACCCCTACTTTTGTGGACCTTTGTCACGGTCGGGCTTGTGGCGTGGGCCCTGTGAGCAAGTTGCACCTCGGCTTGTTGGCTGTGTGTTGTGGGCGAGCGATGGTGAGGAGAGAAAGACTGATCGGTGCAGCCGTAACGAGCCGCAGCTCGAAGGTTTTCCTTGGAGGTACACGTCTATGGAGTTATATTTGTGCCTTAATTTTGAAGTAGCAAAGGCAGATTTGGAGTCACATTAATGTGCAATAACTACTGTTGTGTTGTCAGGCACATCACTGCGCGCTCTGTCACTCACTTTCTCTCCCTCGCTTAACGTCGCGAGGGAAGGTGATCTGCTGTACGTGCGCCGATACCTCGGTCGGGTTTTGGGGACTGGGTTCCTGCCGGGAGGGTTGTGTGCCTGCAGGCCGGCAAGGCGTACGGGCGTGTTCAGTGGCCAAAATGCGTGCCTGTTGGTCGCTGTTCGGGCGGGGAGGGCACTGATATAATATATTTTTTTGCTAATATTCTCGCGATCGACCAGCAAAGTCCCATAGATCGACCAGTAGCTCGCGATTGACGAGTTGGTGAGCCCTTGTTTACGTGTTCCGTGTTGCATCGTTTCATGGTTACGAACATACGCCCATTAATGAATGAAAACATTAACGTTAATAACTAGTTACAGTGTGCATTTTTGGAAGAATACGCGCCACATGCAGCACAAGATTGCAGTGTGTGCCTCCATGTGTGCCTGCGCAGAAGACCAAAGAAAAGGACAGCCATCACGGAAGTGAAAATGAACGTCACAAAAAGCTCAGATACAGAAGCACGCCCTTAAATGTTGGTCCCAAACACTCGACTCTCGCGACCATCATTAAAGATAAAGATGACTGAATGCTAATGAGTGCTGGAGGGGTCGAGGAGTCTGTGCGCTGTTACCAGGAGATCTGTTATCAGTAGTAGTATTATCAACAGTTCAAGCTTTACTCATTAGATTACGTCTTTTTACCCTTTGCTGTTGCTTTTCTTGTTAAAGTGTTTTTCTATGTGCTGTGGGCCAATAAAAAACAAGCTGCACAGCTGCAAATGGCCCCTGGGCCACACTTTGGACACCCCTGAACTAAACACTTATAGTCTTCATCTCCACAAATGTATGGATTTTTTCTTGGGTGATTTTCTCTTGCCAACTTCTCTATTTTTTCCTGTTTGTTTTGACATTGTCCTGAAAACACACACACACAAACACACACACACACACACACACACACACACACACACACACACACACACACACACAAAGTGTTCATCCTTCATATTTTGTATGCTTCCAACCTTGCGAGAAGAGTGTGGTGTGGAAGAAGTAGCTAAGAGCCCTCATTGGGTGTATGGGGGGGTGGAGGCGTATGATTGCGGTATAGTGACATCTGAGGTGGGGTGGGGGTGGGGGTATACTGACATTTGAGGGTTTTGGCAGCAGCGTGAGGTGAAATCGCTCTTCATCTTTTTCTTATTTCCTGACTTGACTGCGTCTGCGATGATAGATGTGCACACCTCACGTGCACTTTCCTTGACTTCCTTCTCTGGTCCTCCTCATCCTCCCTCTCACTGCTTCCATCCACAGCTAATTTCCACTCTTGTTCTTTGACATTCTGCATCATTAAAGCTTTTGTGTCTTTGCTCTTTATTCACTTTTATTTCATTGTTTTTCCTCGTCTTTTCATTTTTCTTTACATGACTCTGCCTATACAGTCATTTATTCCTCTTTGGATTCTGTCCTTTATGTTCCTCTTTTGGTATCGTCTTACCTTTTATCGTTGTCTATTTTCATTTTTATCATCTCTTATCTAAATGCTCCTCTTCCTTCCTTCTCTCTCATTCCTTTTCTCTCCCATTTCTTTTGCTTTTTCTTTTGTTTTTTTTTACTTTGATCCTTTCCTTTCTTATACATTTCCTTTTTACTTTCCCTTTTCTTTTCTTCTGCATCCATCCTCTTTTTGGTTGCTTTCCTCCTTTTCTCTTTCACCTTAACTATCTTCTTTTCCTTTTCTTTATACCCCATCTTCTTTCCTTTTCCTTTTCCTCTTTCCCTATCTTCTATTCCTTTTCTTTATTCACCGTCTTCTTTCCTTTTCCTCTTTCACCATCTACTTCCCCTCCTTTTTCTCTTTCAGCATCTTGTTTTCCTTGTCTTTATTTACTGTCTGCTT
Source organism: Dunckerocampus dactyliophorus (assembly GCF_027744805.1). Lineage (NCBI taxonomy): Eukaryota > Metazoa > Chordata > Actinopteri > Syngnathiformes > Syngnathidae > Dunckerocampus > Dunckerocampus dactyliophorus. Next base: position 25,836,468 of record NC_072832.1, on the reverse strand, counting down.
TCTTTTTCCTCTTTCACCATCTTCTTCCCTTTTTCACATCTTTATTTATCTTTCTTTATTCACCATCTTCTTTCATTTTCATCGTTCACCATCTTCTTTTCCTTATTTTTATTCACTATTGTCTTTCCTTTTCCTTCTTTCACCATCTCCTTCCCTTATCCTCTTTCACACCATCTTTCCTTTTCCTCTCACGTCACCTTTCCTTTTCCTCTTTCACCATATGCTTTTGTTTTTCTCTTTCATCATCTATCTATCTATCTCTTCTTCTTTTTGTCTTTCACCAATTCTTTTCATTGTCCTCATTTACCATCATCTTTCCTTTTCCTCTTTCACATCTCCTTTCCTTTTTTGTCCTCCTGTCTCTTATTTATTTTCTTTCCCTACATATTATCTTCAGCCTTCCTTTCTTTTTTTCCTTTCCTTCACCCTCCTTTCCTTTCTTTCCCTTCTGTTCTGTCTGCTCCATCAGGGTAACATTTACCTTGGCTTAAATGCTGATTAACGTTCTGAGTGATGGTGAGACGTTTGATAGCTACCTGGGAGGCGAATTGGGGCGGCCCGCTCTTATTGGACGGCTGATAGACGGGCGCAAGAAGCGGATGAAAGCGAGACGTGGGCCCGCAAGGTTAATGCGAGCGTCGAAGGACGACGGCTGGCGAAGTAAGTGAGGGACGATGGAGAAGCGTGAGGGAGGGCAGACGGAGGAGATGTTTAGCGGAGATGATTAACTAAGCCCGTCATCATTGTGGACGTGAGCGTCCGTCTCTGCTAGAGCTGATCACCTTGCCCTGACCGGACGCGAGAAAACTTCGAAATTCTTTTAAGTTTGATTCTGGAGAATAAAAGATAGTTAGGGATAAAAGGAATGAACTATGGAAACAAATTATGCTCTTAACATCTCCTGAAGGTGGACGGAGACATTTCTGATGATGATCAGGGATGGCTGATTTTGGAGAACTAAATCAGTATTACTTTTTCTACCGTCAATGATATCAGCGCATGAGTGAGACATCATCAAACTTTATGAAAAGCATCCAGTAGAAGAAGAAGAAGAAGAAGAAGAATGTGCTTATTACACCACATTAGCTTGAGGAAGCGCTTCTGCCAATATCGGTATCTGTTGATATTGGTATCAATAATGAAGTGCTAGACAAACGTCAGATATGGGATACTGGTAAGGAAGCCAATATCGAACATTTCTAATGATGATGAATGGTATGAGCACATGATGGAAGAATATTATTGTTCAATCAATACCTCCTTAACAATATCAATGACAAATCAGCATTATTATCTTTTAAAGGCAGAATTTCCTTTGGGATCTCATTACAGTGTGTACCTAATCAAGTGAATGTTTACATTTATAAACTCAAACCGCATTGAATTTCAATATTTCTTCTCTCAGGACCAATATGTGCGTGCGTGTGCGCGCGTCTCCATCTGCGTGTGCATGTGTGAGGCAGTGGAGGGAGAAATTGCACTCTCCTCTGGGGACACAAGTCACAAGAAAAAACTGTTTTATATCAAATCAGCTAATTTTTTTTTTTTTTTTTGCAAAGAGATCAACTTTGTAGTTTTTGTGTGGTCAGCATGAGTGTTGTGCGTTTTGCGTTGTGTGTCGTTGTGTCCCCCGTCCGTATCATTCAGTCTCCATGGCGCTCCCACATCACGTGTCTCCCTCCTCCAAGCAATGAATAATAAAATGTGAGTGTTTTTAGTGGTGCCATGAAAAGTGCAGAAATAAACATGCGGCGTCTCCTAGGCAACCGTGCTGACATGTCAGAGAGGCGATGGCGTCCCGGGGGGGCTGGCTGACGTCTTTTGAAATTCATTTTCTTGACGTTTCAACAAGCTGAATGAGAAAAGAAGGTGAAATTGCTTTTTAAATGTGACTATTATTTGTTAATGGCAGCACATTAGTCAACTTTGTGGATGAAGCAGAACCTTGACGGACGTCTTCTTGTGGACTTTCTGTGCTATGAAGCCATAAAAGTTGACTTTTTAGCTGTGCCAGTAGTTTTCAAGTGCATGTGTGCCCTGGTGTGTTTTGGGTTCTGGTCCAATTTTGACTTTTTTGAGAAGCTGGTACCGGACCAGAAGGTTTCTGGACTTAAGCTTTTTGTTTATTTGTTCTAGAGGAGAAAGGCTGGTTCTGTTCAGACCTCCAGGTTCTGCCTTCAAGTGTAACAATGTGATGATGAATCTAACAAACTATTTCAGTCCTGTCTGTCTCTCATTATCGAGCTTATGGTCCTGGCAGCAGGTGAACATGCGCTTCTGCTGCCAGATGGATTCACAATGAACCCCTGGGTAGTGCCCACCCATTCCAACACACCTGACATTTGTTTATCATCTCGACATGGACTGTCCTGGTGTTGGGCCAATGGGATGGTCCGTGGTACCGCTGCGTTCTGAGGAATGACGCGTCCACGGTCAGCCTTCTGACATTTAAACGCTCCACCGAGCTTGCTCTGATCCTCGCTGACATCACAAAATATATATTTCTTTACATCCAACCCCCCAGGCACAAAGAAGAAAATGTGAAGAAAAAAAGAAAAAGAAGACAAAGGAAAGGAAAAAGAAGAAAAATGAGGAGAAGAAAGCAAAGAAAAAGGAGAAAAGTAAAAGAATAAGACAAAAGAAACACACAAAGAAGAAATGAAAAGGAAAATAAGAAAAGAGACGAAAAGAAAAACAAAAAAGGGAAGAAGAGGACAAAAAAGGATAAAAAAGAAAGGAAGAAGAACGAAGGAGAAAAGGAAAACAGAAGAAAAAAGATGAAAATAAAAAGCCAAAGAAGAAAAAGGGCAAAAGAAGGAAATAGAACATGAAAGAAAGGAAAGAAAAAGAATAGAAATTAGAAAAAGATAAAGAAGAAAAGAAGAAAAAAGGAGAAAAGAAACAGGATCCATCTATCCATCTGTCCATCCATCCAGCTATCATCCATCCGTCCATCCATCCATCTATCCATCTGTCCATCCGTCCGTCCGTCCGTCCGTCCATCCATCCATCTATGTACAGTATATCCATCTGTCCGTTTATCTATGTTTGACTTTGTGCTGCCTAAATGCCTTTACTGCAATGATAAAAGTCATTTTATGTATTTTGTATTTTGGTGGAGAACATACACTCAACCTGATGGACATTTTTGGAAAAATCCAAGCGTTTATGGTCTTCAGTATTAGTCGCAATCATAGTCCGACTCCAGGATCAGACCTGAGACCTTCCGCCTTGAAGTCTTCCATCCAAATACTAACCAGGTTGGAAGCTGAGAGACGATCTGAGGCAGCTTGGTGAGGATGCTGTGCAGGATTGATGAAGCTCAATAAGCAGCTGGGCAGCGTGTCAATCATCTGCTGGCATCCTGCTACGCTCGCATGATACAGATTGGACACAGGTCCTGTCCCAGCGTCCACTGGATGTTGTGTTCATCGTGTTTTGATGATTTGTTTTCTTTGGAGCTGAACATGAAGGTGACATGAAGTATGAACTTCTCCATCTTGTCTGTGCAGCTTGTCGGTGTAACAGCCACGCCCACGTGTGCCACGCCAACAGCGGAAAGTGCTTTTGTTCCACCAAAGGCATCAAAGGAGAACGTTGTCAGCTGTAAGTCTTACATCATCAACACTCTTCTGGTTGTGCTGCGTATGCCAGCTGGTGTGGCTGTGTGATAGTATGCTACGTAAACCTCACTCCCTGACTCCTTAAGAGGTGCGCTGGACAATGGATTTAGCTCAGTGGCTAGCACTGCTCAGCCACTGTCACACACGCCTCCTCGTGGCAGCAGTAAAACATATAAGTCACCTCTTGCAATATCACGGTTGGAACATTTCTCCCTCACTCTATCTGGTTTGTTTGAAAATAAATGAAAAAATGTGACTGCTGCTTGGTGGTTGACGATGGTCTATCACTATTGAAAAACAAGATACATGTAGTATTCTGGCCACGAGGCCTCAGTAACATTACATGAAATGAGATAAGATGACCTTCACACTGCACGTAGTCAGCCATAACATGTCTGCTGAAACATACTTCTCCTCACATTCCGTGTGGAAGTGGTAAGGTTTTGGCTTCTTTGCCTTTCTTCCCCACTCCGTTTGAAACACTTTCTTCATAAATAAATTAAATATGTAAATAGTTAGCTTGGTAGCTTGATATGCTAGCAGAGGCCGTCTCTTACGTCCCTGCAGTGATCAGTGAACTCCCTGGCTACGCCTACAAACTCTGTCCATAAAAGTAATAAAAAAGTAATCGGTGACAAAGGGCAGGCCTGGTGGAGTCCAACCCTCACCGGAAACGGGTCCGCCTCATTGCTGGCAATGCGAACCAAATTCTATTCAGTGTTTTTAGACTGTATTTCTTGTCCTTCATGTTCCGACTTGTTCGTAGCCCGAGTAGCACCTACTTGCTAAGTCTCTGCTGCCTCTTAAGGAACAAAGCTGCATTACAGGTCAAAATGCGATCTTCTGGTCTTTATGCCCAATACATATCATGCCTCAAGGTTTTGAAAACAATTTGTGAACTTATGTTCTATCTTGCAAGTAATTGGTGTACAAAACCTTCAAATAGTATAAGATAAATCATATTTAATTGAACAAATCTGTCTTTTGATAACAAAACAACCCTGATTCAAGCCTTGAGCAAAAAGTGCAGATGGTAGTTTTAGTAAGAATGTTTTTTTCATCATAGTTTCCTGTCTGTGTGTATGTATGTATATATATATATATATATATATATATATATATACTGCTCAAAAAAATTAAAGAAAAACAAAAAATTCGAAAAACAATCAGATCTAACCTAAACTGGGGAAAAAATGATGTTGAATATCTTTCCTGATAATAAGTGGTGATGTATTAGTAACAAAATGATGCCACATCATTTGATAGAAATGAAAATGATCACCCTATAGAGGGGGGAAATCAAAGACACCCCAAAAATGAAAGTGAAAAAATGATGCAGCACACTGGTCCATTTTGCTAAAATGTCATTGTAGCAACTCAAAATGATTCTCAGTAGTTTGTGTGGCCCCCACGTGCTTGTACGCATGCCTGACAACGTGGGGGCATGCTCCTAATGAGACTACGGATGGTGTCCTGGGGGATCTCCTCCCAGATCTGGACCAGGGCGTCAATGAGCTCCTGGACCGTCTGAGAAGCAACCTGGCGGCGCCGGATGGACCTAAACATAATGTCCCAGAGGTGTTCTATTGGGTTTAGGTCAGGTGAACGTGGGGGCCAGTCAATGGTATCAATTCCTTCATCCTCCAGGAACTACCTGCATACACTAGCCACATGAGGTCGGGCATTGTCGTGGACCAGGAGGAACCCAGGTCCCACTGCACCAGCGTAGGTTCTGACAATGGGTCCAAGGATTTCATCCCGATACCTAATAGCAGTCAGGGTGCCGTTATCTAACCTGTAGAGGTCTGTGCGTCCTTCCAGGGATATGCCTCCCCAGACCATCACTGACCCACCACCAAAGCGGTCATGCTGAATGATGTTGCAGGCAGCATAACGTTCTCCACGGCATCTCCAGACCCTTTCACGTCTGTCGCATGTGCTCAGGTTGAACTTGCTCTCATCAGGGAAGAGCACAGGGCACCAGTGGTGTAGCTGCCAATTCTGGTGGTCTATGGCAAATGCCAATGGAGCTCTACGGTGCTGGGCAGTGAGCACAGGGCCCACTACAGGACGTCGGGCCCTCAAGCCACCATCATGGAGCCTGTTTCTGATTGTTTGGTCAGAAACGTTCACACCAGTGGCCTGCTGGAGGTCATTTTGTAGGGCTCTGGCAGTGCTCATCCTGTTCCTCCTTGCACAAAGGAGCAGATACCGATCCTGCTGAGGGTTGAAGGACCTTCCACGGCCCTGTCCAGCTCTCCTGGAGTAACTACCTGTCTCCTGGAATCTGCTCCATGCGTCCAGGTACCGCAGTGATGCCCTGGTCCAGATCTGGGAGGAGATCCCCCAGGACACCATGCGTAGTCTCATTAGGAGCATGCCCCCACGTTGTCAGGCATGCGTACAAGCATGTGGGGGCCACACAAACTACTGAGAATCATTTTGAGTTGCTACAATGACATTTTAGCAAAATGGACCAGTCTGCTGCATCATTTTCTCACTTTCATTTTTGGGGTGTCTTTGATTTCCCCCCTCTATAGGGTGATCATTTTCATTTCTATCAAATGATGTGGCATCATTTTGTTACTAATACATCACCCACTTATCAGGAAACATATTCAAGATAATTTTTCCCCCAGTTTAGATCTGATGTGTTTTCCAAGTGTTTCTCTAATTTTTTTGAGCAGTGTGTGTGTATATATACTGTATGTATATATATATATATATATATATATATATATATATATATATATATACAGTCTACTGTATGTGTGTTTTTCCTGACTGGGCCACTTTGGACCACTGCAGCACTATAATATTCTAAATGGCTTGGCAGACCTGTGCACCATGTGGACACACACCAAACTGCTGCATCCATAAATCCAGCAGCAGAGAAGTGTGTGTGTGTGTGTGTGTGTGTGTGTGCAGCCAATAGAACATAAAGTCTGACAAGGCAGGAGAGGCAAGCGGGAGTACTTGTGTTATTTGCTAGTTTGCTGACGTCTTTCACACTCTAGTAATCATTTATTTGGGTAGGCGTGGTGTTGGCACCCATACAGTACATGGTGGTGCCAAGCACAGTGGTGGGGTACCTGTAGAGGGCGTTGTGTTGAAAGATGTCCTCCAGTGTTGCTCGTACTCATTGAATAAAGACAGGGACAGCGCATATTCATCAACATTTTCATGTAAATATGCAAGGTTATCGCCATTAGCAGTAGCCATCCATATACATACTGTAGATTGTAGCCAGATTATAGCCAATTTCCATCTTTAGTCCCTGACGGCAGGTTAATGTAAAGTCCAGTAACAATATTCTCTGACATAAAAGAAGAGTAGAAAGAATAGATAAAAACAGTCATGAATTTGGGGAGACATAAAGGGCTAAAGTGTTGAGGTGTTAAAGTACTTGAGTGCTAAAGTGCTAGGTGCTGTAGTATGAAAAGCTGGTGTTATTGGATATTTCTTACATGCAAATGTGTGCAGGTGTTAAATGTGCACACGTGTATTTCTGTACGCACTATTCACAGTGTCGTAATCCCTCGTTTATGGTGGTTAATTGATTCCAGACCGACTGTGAAAAGTACATTACATTTCTGCAAATAGGATTCCTTATTTGTTTATAAATGGGATATTTTCCTAGTTAGAGCATAGAAAACCAGTTTATGACCTTCTAAATACGCTTTTTTAACATTATTAGAGCCCACTAGATATGAAATAACACCCCTATAATCACCTTTACACTCCTATTACCCAATATAGTAGACATAATAAGAGAAAAGAAGACATATCAGACATAGAAAACCTGTTTACCACCTTCTAAATACACTTTTAAACATTATTAGAGCCCTCTAGACATGAAATAACACCCCTTTACCTCCCACCTTACCTTTACTCCCCTATTACCTAATATATTACACACAATAAGAAAAAATAAGACATAAATCATTTAAAACCTATTTACCACCTTGTAAATATGTTTTGTAACATTATTAGAGCCCTCTAAACATGAAATAAGACCCCTATAGTCACCTTTACGCTACTATTACCCAATATAATAAACATCCATCCATCCATCCATTTTCTATCTATACCGCTTCTCCTCTTTTGTGTCGCAAGGGTACGCTGGAGCCTATCCCAGCTGTCTTCGGGCGACAGGCGGGGTACACCCTGGACTGGTCGCCAGCCAATCGCACGGCACATATAGACAAACAACCTATAATAGACATAATTAGAGAAAATAAGACATAAAAGACATAAATAAAACTTGTGCTTGTGTGTGTTGCTGTAAATGTGTTCCGGTCCTCGGAGAGTTGATTGTGAAGCGGACAGGAACTTAGGTCAGAGTTAAGTTGTTTGCTGGCCGTGTGTTATGGGTGCAACGGTAGCCCGCGTTAGGGATTATTGTGCCTTTTGTGAGATCACTGAAAGATGCAATAAAAGCCTGTCGTTCCGCCCATCAAGTCTGGTGCTTGTGTGTCTCAGCCAACATTACAGTAACATTACTGACACATAGTGACCAGTGGAGAACACTACATACCATCACAACCTCTTTGAATGCATCTTCTGAATGCCTTATATTTGTATAAAAAAAAAAAAAATCTCCTCCCATCCCGTGTGGAAGTGGTAACTGGTTGCCTCGCTAGTTTGTTAGCTAGCGGCCATCTCGAGTCCCTGCAGTGTAAAAGTTTGGTAATGTGATGTAAACAAATAATAATAGGAGTGTAAAGGTGAGCATAGGGGTGTTATTTCATGCCTAGAGGGCTCTAATAATGCTAAAAAGCACATTTAGAAGGTCATAAACACGTCTTGTATGCCTTGTGTCTTATTTTCTCTTATTATGTCTACTATATTGGGTAATAGAAGTGTAAAGAGGAATATAGGGGTGTTATTTCACTTCAAGAGGGCTCTTATACTTTAAAAGCTTATATATAAAGTCATAAACAGGTTTTCTATGCTGTAACTGCCAAAAATGTTTTTGTTTGTTTATTAACATGGAACCTTATATCACATAAATGTATCGAGGTCGGGTCTGGAACCAGTTATGCGCCATCGAGGGACGACTGCATGCATATTTTTGGACTAACAATAGTATTCAACCACTAAACAGCATGATTTATGAATTGACAGATTTTGGAAAGCTGTGAAATTGAAAGTGCAAAGTCACAGTGTTATTTACATATCTGACCCCGCCTACACACACATGATTGACACTTCCTCACTTTCAAATGGACCGGACCACTTGGTGGACATGTGGCTCAAGTGTTCTCAAGCAGGAAAAGGTCCAAACAGGGACATCTAAGATAAAAACAAGGACGAGGCGTCCTCTAGACGTGCAGCTAAGGAGAGGGAGGAGCTTATCAGAGAGACGCTTTAGGATGTAGAGGACACACTTGGAGAGGGGCGGCGTCCTCTCAAGACAACTGCAGCTGTAAAAAGCCTTTGGAGTCGCTCCCGAGCAGCACAATCGCAGCTCAGACAATTTGGCCTGGGTACTGATTGTGATAAATGGGATGGTACAAATTAGCACGAGTTCTCCTTGGAGCCAAACGTGCTCTCCTTGGACTTCTGTCTCACCTTATCATGAAAAAAACATCCACAATGGAGATGTCATTGGTTTTGACACTATAGAGATAAAATATAGATTTTTGATATAACGCACACACACACACCACAGGAATCATTCTTTATGTCAGAGGAAGGACCTGTTCTTCCACACCAAACTCTTCCAAGCATGCCTTGATGGAGCTTGCTTTGTGCTAGGACAGGCAAGGGTCTTATCCAAACTCCACCCTCCCATTGATTGCTTTCTGTTCCAACAAAGAAGACCAACAACATGAAATGAAGTTGAATGTGGCACTCCTGTCTCTTGTTGAGCTTTAGAATGTTTTGATGGGTGGTGGGTGGAGAAGCGCTCCTTCATGGACTCGCCACGTGGTGCTACAGGGGTCATGTGACAGGGGTGTGTGTGCGAGGACTCGGGTACAAGTGGCTCTCCCTCTCAGGGGGGCACTTAAGCCGTGGACTCAGAGTGCCAGCAATGAGGAGGACCAACAGTTAAGCGGCTTACTGATGGCCTCACAGGACCGGACTGAGACGTCGCTTAAAACGCAGAACCCACTCAGACGCGCAAATGCGGACAAAGTCAAAGGTGACTGTGTTGGGGGTCCTGCAGGTGTAGATACAGTGAGTGTGTCTGTACTGCTTTAAATATATGAAACATTATTCTATGAATAATGGACAAGCCAATAGAAACACACCATGAAAACCAGCAGACTCATTGCTTGGAGGAAGAAACTTCTCTTTCATTTTTCACTCACCCTTCTGTGATGCACACACACAAGCATGCACACACACGTGCACAACCACCTCGGGGTGCTCCCTACTCGCCCCGTGAGGAGTTTGTTTACTGTAAATGAATAAGAAATGAGCCTGCTTGGCTGCCTGGCACGCTATCTTGGACTGTAGCAAAACAAGCTGTCTCCCTTTGGTGATGGAGGACACGGTCCGCTCCGTTTGAAGGTGAGGTAGTGTCAATCCCGGCGTGTCTTGTGTGTGGAGGCGGGGTCAGTGAAGGGCACGGTGACATCATAGCGTGGACACTCACAAAAGGACAACAATGCAGGACGGCTTTCTTCTGTCCAGTAATCAACACACTGCACTGGGCCTAGCTCCACCCACTTTAGGTACCACAGTACTGCGCATGGTATCCTAACTAAGGGGTGTTGTCAAAAAGTGGCCCAAAACTTTCAAATTTTAGTTTTGATTTCTTTTTTTTTTTTTTTTACAAATTTTATTTTCTTAATATATATATTTTAATTTAACATTTTTAAAATATTTTACATTTTCTATTTTTTTAATTGTAACTTTAATTAAATTTTTTTAAATATTTTTTAATGTGAATGTGGCGCTTTATTTTCTCATTTTCATTATTTTAATTTTCCTTTTTTACATATATTTTATTTTATGACTTGAATGTGAATTTTTAATTAAAATTTTCATTATTTAAATTTTATTTTTGTAATTTTATTTTTAATATCTTCTATTTTTGAAAGTGTTTTTTTTACATTGTATCTTTTAATATGTTAATTTTTATTTACATTTTTTTTACTATTTACATGTTTTATTTACATTTTTTTCTTAATTTTAATTTTTGATTATATATTTTAAAATATTGTTATTTTTATTTTATGATCTGAATGCATCTCTTTATTTTTAATTTTAATTTTCATTATTTTAATTGGGGGGCTGAGTGGAGACTGGACTCTACCATGATAAAAGTGCTGCCATAAGAATAACATTTAACTTGCTGTTTTTCAGTCAGGCTGCAGTAGAAGTTGAATAAATAAAGTACAAAAGAAAAACAAAGAAACAATAAGTGTGGCAGTAAAGTGTGCTTTAGCTGCATGTTATCCATCTTGACACTTTCATGGCCTTAAAAGCGTGCAAGTGGTTGCTGCCTTGTTGGAAATAAAAGCTTTCATTTTGGTACTTGAACTCATTGTTGCCTTGCAGGACCTTTAAAAAGCCTGCAGGCCTCATGATGTGCTCATCATCTCACCAACTTTCACCGACAGTTCATGACTTTTGTCCAACTGTAAAATAAAATGAGGGAAAGTGGAAGATGCTAAATATATGACAAATGATACCAATAGGAAGTCTGTTCCAGGGTCAAACTGTGCCCATCATCAAACTTGTATCAAGTGTACAGACAATGTCACGCTTGAATATGATTGACTTCTTTCAAAGCATGTGCACATTAAACATCAGCTGTGTGAGTGTATTAGTGGGTGAGACTGTCAAGGGAAATTTCATCACAAGGAGCCCAGTCAAGGCCAACCTGCAGCAATAGCCACACACACACACACACACACACACACACATTTGTGGAATGCTAATAACCTTTCTGCTGTTTCCTTTCTTTCCCCGTGTCTCTCCAGATGTGACTCTGAGAACCGTTACCTTGGAAACCCTCTCAGAGGAACGTGTTATTGTGAGTATCCTGATGCCATGACACCTGAGTCTTCCTCACCCCTCTGCCCTGTGCCTGCACACACACACACTCAGTCATCCTCACCACAACAGAGCGTCAGTGTGTTGTGGTACGAGAGGCAGGCTGGACCAGCCAGGACGCAGCAATCACAAAAGTAGCAGTTAGTCCAGACGTGATTGCAGCGTGTGACGTCATAAATGTCACCTTCATCTGAGATGTCAGAGCAAGAACCCTTTCATCCGTTCATGCATTTGCTGGAGCCTACCCCAGCTGACTGTCGACACCCTAAACATACTTTACTTATTCATAATACCGTCATCCCTCGCCACTCCGCACTTCAAATTTTGCTTCACTCATGCTAGATCATGCTCCTTTGTGGTTTAATTATTAGTGTAAAATATTTAAGCACATTTTCCATATTTTGTGCCTAAATGAAGCCTTTTCACGCATAGAAATGTCTAAATGAAGTCAAATTCAAATCTAAGGCATTCAGAAGACTCATTCAAAGAGGCTGTGATGATATGTAGTATTGTACACGGGTCACTAGGTGTCAGTAATGTTACTGTAATGGCGGGTGAGACACACAAGCACCAGACTTGCGGAACAACAGGCTCTTATTACGGCTTTCAAGGATCTCACAACAGGCACTATAATCCCTAACACGGGCTACCAAGCTAACAACTCAACTCTGAACCCCTGATGTCACTTCCTGTCGAGAACACATTTACAGCAACATACAAATCTCATTTATGTCTTATATGTCATTTTTCCTCTTATGTCTACTATGTTGGGTAGTAAGAGTGCCTATAGGGGTGTTATTTCATGCCTAGAGGGCTCTAATAATGTTCAATGGTGTATTTAGAAGGTCTAAACAGGTTTTCTATGTCTTATCTGTCTTATTTTCTCTTATGTCTACTATATTGGGTAATAGGAGTGTAAAGGTGACTATAGGGGTGTTATTTCATGCCTAGAGGGCTCTAATAATGTTAAATGGTGTATTTAGAAGGTGGTAAACAGGTTTTTTATGTTTTATCTGTCTTATTTTCTCTTATGTCTACTACTGTATATTGGATAGTAGGAGTGTAAAGGTGACTGTAGGAGTGTTATTTCATGTCTAGAGGGCTCTAATAATGTTAAAAAGTGTATTTAGAAGGTGGTAAACAAGTTTTCTAAAATATTCCAGCTCTAAATAAGGAATCCTACATTGGTCTGGAACCAATGAACCGTGGTTATAACTAGGTTTTAGTGCACTGTGATAGGTCACCTGTTTTCTTATCTAAGATGCCTGGGTTCAAGATCACATGTTTAGTTGTTCCAGAACATTCCACAGTCTGCTGGAGTGGTTCTGTCCTGAACTTCAGGAAAAGTAAAAACCTGAGGTTGTCTGGTTTTTATGTTTTTTAAGACGTTTTTATGTCTGGTTGGTTCGGGTTAGGTTAGGTTCTGGTTCTGCTTTTGTCTTTCTTTGTTGACTGAGTGAGGTTGCCATGGAGATGAGAGTTGGCAGATGGTGTGAGAGGTTGTACGTGATGTTTGCGGTGTACTACGTGATATCAAATGTTTGAAGTGCACTCAAAGTACTCCTCTGTCGCCATGGTCAGCGCTCACCTTCATGTCTTTATGACGTACCGCCTCGCATTGTGTGCTCATTAATGCTGCATTATCAGTCTGCTTGTTGGAATAAGCCCCGCCCACAGGTGATCCTTCAAAGAAATGAGACAGATGTTGGACGAGTCAATGAACCTTCTCATCTTTGTGCTAAAACAGAAATTGCAAAGTCAACAACCAAGTGGAGACGTTTTGTTTTTTGTTGTTGGTTAGTTATTGAGGTCGTTCCTACAAGTCCAGGTAAAGGTGTTTTTCACTTATTTGAGTGTTGGATCAACTTGTACACGTCATACAGATACATACTGTATATAGGATACAGCATACACCACGGGTGCCCAAACCTTTCCCAGAAGATTCTTATTAAATTATCTTTGTAATGTTTCTTTTGTAATTAAAATTATGACTTTATTCCCATCATATTTGGACTTTTTCCTCCAACTTAATTTTCCAAAAATTACAACATCATTTTGTTTTGTTTGTTTCTCATAATATTAAGACAAAAAAAAATATCTGACCAAAATAACATTATTTTTCCTCATAATATTACAAGTTTATTATTGTAAATTTGGAGAGACTATGTCTCTCAACTGGCCTGGGTACGCCTCTGAATCCGCCAGGAGGAGCTGGACGAAGTGGCCGGGTAGAGGGAAGTCTGGGCTTCCCTGCTGAGGCTGCTGCCCTTGCAACCCGACCTTGGATGAGTGGAAGAAGATGGATCCAACTTTATTCATTCTTTTGTTTGTTTCTTATAAAATTAATTATTTATACTTTTATCATATTATTACAAACTTATTCTCAATAAAATTAAAAAAACTTTTTTTAAATAACATAATATGTGAAAAATAACATTAAAAAGTTACAATTTTATGAGAATAATGCAATATTATATTATTATTAATATTATGCATTATTTAATATTAATAAATTAATATTAATAAATTAATATTAATTAATATTAAGCATTATTTTTGTTGCAAAATGTTGAAATATTAGAGAAAAAAGGCTTTTTTTATCAGTCATACTATGCGAAACAAACAAAACAATGATAAAGTTGTCATTTTTTGACAAATTTGATTGCAGAAAAAGTTAGAATGCTATGAGGATCACGTCAAAATATTACAGGAATAATTATGCACAGTAATAGTCGCCTACACACAGATATCCTTCTAAAATAGCTAAAACTAAAAAATCCCCACTCCAACTTCCAAAAATATTCAGCTTTGATATTAATGCATCTTTTGGGTTCAATAAGAACATGGTTGTTGTTCTATAATAAAATAATCCTCAAAAATACAACTTGCCTAATAATTCTGCACTCCCTGTATACAGTTGGATACCAGAGCCAGAGGTCTTCATTGTTGACAAGGTCAGGGGTCGCGGGGTAAGGGTGTGGTTTTGATGCAGCAGCTAATTAATGCCATGTAAAGACCCCGCCCCCTGCCAGGCTAACATTTAACATCATGCCTCAGGGCGACAGCGCCGCCATCCCGCATCACGTTGAGCTGCGAGGGCTGTTTAATTAGGGACGGTGGCGGTCAATTAGGACCAGCAATGACACCAGTCAACCACCAGCCCCTTGATGCCTTCAGGGAACCCCTCTGCACCCAGAAGATCCCAAATACTTACTGACTGGCTATTGATGGCAATTCAAGAGTTTGGATGGAAGAAACTGAGCAGTGAGCGCGTAACGTGACCCAGTTGGACCCCCAGCCTCAGGGTCATGTGACCTCAGGATTCCACAGGTTGAGTTGAGCTGCATTTTGTTCTCAAATTGAGGTGATGTTGTCCCACCCCACACGCCTGTGCTTATGATGCGCTGTGTGTCTGTGTGTGTGTGTCATTGTGCTGTTCCAAATGTGAAATAAAGAATGGTTAACGAGCCTGGAGTGAAGGCACACAAGCCGATACTGCAGGTGAGTTCACACCTGCTTAGCATGAGATTAGCCACTCTATGCTAATTAGCTCACCCATCTGTGAACCCGAGTGAGCGCGTTTGAGTCGCACGTCTTGTGGCGATGCTCGCTACCTTTAGCGACACCTTGATGTGACTCGGCTGCCGTGACGGCGGGCGGCACTCGTGCACGCCCAAGTGAGTGTGCGCTCATCTCAGCGGGGGAATTGCAATTAGCCGAGATGAACTTTTCAACTGTTGTCGCTAACAGCTATGAAATCAAACACGTGTTTCTGTATGTGTGTGTGTGAGACCATTCAAACACATGCAGGTAATCAATCAGTCGGTGCTGACGAGCCTTTTCGCATAAACAAGCCAGCGGCAGGCGTGCATGAGTGGGCCTCGAGCGCGTGTGCATGAGAGGGATGCTGCATGGGACATTGTCTTTGATGATGTCTGCTGCTGGCCGCCGTGGAAACGCAACACAATAAACAGACTTGATCATTTATGACTTATTCTATGTTTTGTATATGTTTTTTCTAGACAACCTGTTGATCGACTACCAGTTCACCTTCAGTTTGCTGCAGGAAGACGACCGCTACTACACAGCCATCAACTTCATGACCACCCCTGAACAGGTACAACATGCTCACCTACTTTGTGTGTGTGTGTGTGTATGCACACTGCACCTCGATGACCGTTTTTGTTTGCCCTCTGCAGACCACCAAGAACTTGGAAATGTCCATCAACGCTTCTAACAACTTCAACCTCAACATCACCTGGTCCTTCAGCTCAACAGGTTCTTTTCTCTCTCTTGGATTTCAATGATCAGTTTGTGTTTTTGTTGACGGCTACCAGACACAGTGCCACTTCCTGGTGGTGGTTTTGATTGGCATGTGTTCCAACAGGATTTTTCATGGCCAGAACATAATGAAGTCGTGTTTGACTGACGTGTGTCAGCGTTAATGGCCTGCTGATTGGAGTCATTCTGACATCTGTCACGTTCTTGCTGTGATTTGATTCAACATGGTGGCAGGAAGGGTCAATAAGTCCTTTTCTTAACAAAAGATCAGCTCACACTGAGTCCAAATGGCACACGTTAAAAGACAAATTAGCAACACAAGAAAGTAGGATAAGAGGCACAGCTCGGGCTAAGAGAAACTCACCATGGGAGGTGGAAACAGCAATACGCCTAACCAAGGTAGCCAAGAAGGCGTCCAACACACAGATACCGTCGGTCTCAGGACAAGAAAAGCAAAAACACAGGAAAGCAAACCGGGTGCATCAGGTACGAGGAGAGGCTCGTGTCTTTTGGGGATCGAGGCAAAAATTCACACATGGCCCCTTCGCAAAGCGCCACTGCTTGTAGAAGTTGAGTTTGTCAGTCCTCAGAGGCCTCTGACTGGGCTGGGGTTCCCAACCCAAGCAGTTGCCCTCTTTCCTCGGTGGCAAGCTACACCCCTGGTTGTGAGCACCCCCCGCCCTAACTAAATAGCCACCTAATAAAAAATGAGAACATATGATTGAGGGGTACTCATGGTATGACTAAAAGGCTCTGCGGGTACACAAGACAAAAACGCTTGGGAAACACTGCCTGAGAAGACTTTTCGAGGGGCATCTGAGCAGTCTTCATTGGTTCATGCTCAATGACTAGATAGGACAGCTATAGTCTGATGTTTTGGTGTAGGATTCAAAGTATTTGTCCTCTAAAGGTAGAGGCATGACTCTTGATGATTTTGTGTTGCAAAACAACAGTCATTACGATACAGTGAAGCAAGGCCTCTGCCAGCCAACGGCAGTCGTTAGGATCCAGTGGAGTGAGACCACTGCTAGGCAACGACAGTCGTTAGGATCCAGTGGAGCAAGACCTCTACCAGCCAACGACAGTCGTTAGGATACAGTGGCACGAGACCTCTGCCAGCCGACGACAGTCATTGGGTGGAATAACACTGGTTAGAATGGAACGATGGTCATGGACAAGTTGATGTGATTCATTGTCAGACCTTTGAGTTTCTAAGACTGAAAGGAGTTCATCCTGACATGGACATAAAGTCAGAGAAGCTTCTAAGCAGGACCACAGGGTGGTTTTTCATGGTAGAAGCTCATTTTGACTATTTGAGTGAGAAGCTTACCCCTCAAAGTCGAAAAGCGAGAAAAGAGAGAAGGTCAATGATGTGTTAAAACAGTCAAAAAATAATGATAGTCATCATAAAAGGTATTGGTCATGGGAAAGTATAAGTCATGTGATCTAACAACCATCCTATGTGAAGTTTAGCACTTCCTGTTTGCCTGTTTACAGCCGCCTCTCCCGAGACTTCAGAACCTGTTTAGAATTTTGTTGTAGGCGTGTTTTATCCATCCTTCATCCTGATTTTAATTAAGATAAAAGCCCAGACCGTGTGAATATCAGCAAGTGTTTAAAGCGACAGCTGGAAATATTTTATTGTGGTATGCGCCAGCGTCGTCGTCCATCACAGGAAGCTGCTGATCTGAAATCAGTTGCTGACAAATTTACAATCAGTTGCTGAATGACTGCACGTTGTCACGGAAACACTCCCCATGGTAGATGACCTCCTCCTCTTTCTTGCGCCATCCAAGCAGCACAGGATGGATTCATGGAGGACAATGTTTGCGTCATGTGTTCATCATACCACACCAGGCACATTGATATATAATTTCCTAATCCAGCCATCCATCCATCAATCCATTTTCTACCGCTTATCCGAGGTCGGGTCGCGGGGGCAGCAGCCTAAGCTGGGAAGCCTAGACTTTCCGCTCCTGGCCACTTCGTCCAGTTCCTCCTGGCGGACCCGAGGCGTTCCCAGGCCAGTTGAGGGACATAGTATCTCCAATGTCTGGGTCCTGGGTCTTCCCCAAGGCCTCCTACTTTTCGAACGTGCCCTGAACACCTCACCAGGGAGGCATGCTGACCAGATGCCCGGGCCACCTCATCTGGTTCCTCTCAATGCGAAGGAGCAACTCAGAGTTTCTCCCAGATGACAGTGCTTCTCACCTCATCTCTAAGGGCCCAGCCACCCTACGGAGAAAAGTCATTTTGGCCATCTTGTCCTTTTGGCCACTACCCAAAGCTCATGACCATAGGTGAGGGTAGGATCGTAGGTGGACCAATAAATTGAGAGCTTTGCCTCCTCTTCACCACAGCTGTCGGCATCACTGCAGACGCCGCACCAATCCGCCTGTCATTCTTGCGTTCCATCCTTCCCTCACTCGTGAACAAGACCCCAAGGTACGGCCCTCCACCCTTTTCTGGGCGAGAACCATGGAATGGGACTTGGAGGTGCTGATTTCCTAATCATTCTGGTGTATTTTTGTGACTGTGTGTTCTAGCTGGAACCATCTCAGGAGAAGAGATGTCCATCATGGCCAGAAGCAACATCAAGGAGCACCGAGACAGCTTCTCATGTGACACATTTAATTTTAAACAACATCACAACATCACCTTCTACATCTACGTGTCCAACTTCAGCTGGCCCATCAAGATCCAGGTAATCACTACCAGACACACTTTGGACCACACAGTAATTATTAGGATTATTATTGGTATTAAATATAAATCATGATATTTTTTGGTGTTTAGAGTGTTTTGCCATCATAGTGACATAACCACCAAGACGCAGTGTCTCTGTAACCATGGCAACACATCACAAGACGTGTATGTTTGGCATCAGCGGCTTTAATCAAGTCAGATGAGTGATGTAGATCCGCGGCACATAGATCTGCCGCCAGCCTCATCGCTGGTCGTATTTCACTGCACAGAGCCTCCAAAGTGTCCTCTGTCACGTTTAATGACGTGTGACTTTTCCACGTCGATTGGAGTGTGTGCGCTGCTCTATCTGAGACAACGTTCACACCGCCGCCTCACCGGCCATTCAATCCAAGAGGACATTGGACATCCATATTTCATATTCATCTTCCGTCTGATTGATGGAGTCAGGAAGTGGCAGAAGACCGCAAACTGTGCTGGATGCTTCTCAGTGGGCATGGACCCAAGGAGAAGAGGACAGACAGACAGGTATTCTCTGCAAAATGATCATAAAGAACTTAATCACTAAATAAAACAACCCAGGCAAGACATGAGACATAAGAAAAATAAGCGTAGGGGAGGAATGATCTGCTCAGTCTTTGGGTGGAGCAGGACAGTGATAGTAATCTGCCACTAAAAGTGCTCTTCTGTTGGGAGATGATGCTGTGCATTGGATGATGCTGGTTGTCCATGATGGATAGGAGCCTCCTCAGTGTCCTTTGCTCTGCCACACATGTCAGGCTGTCCAGCTCAGTGCCTCAGCAGTTTGTCCAGGTGTGTGGCATACTTCTTCTTGAGGCTGCTCCCCTAGCACACTACTGCATACAGAAGGGCACTAGCTACCACACTCTGGTAGAAGATCTGTAGCAGCTTGTATACATTGAAGGACGCCAGCCTTCTGAGGAAGTACAGACGACTCTGCCCTTACCTGCACAGAGCATCCATGTTGGCAGTCCAGTCCAGTTTATCATCCAGATGCACTCCCAGGTATTTGTAGCTGTGAACCACCTCCACACGGTCACGTTTGATGAGACGATGGATGTCCAGCTGAAGTACAGTGGAAACTTGGTTTTGTAGGATTTGGGTTTCGATGAAAATTATTGCCAAAAATATGTCTTGGTTGTCGTACGGACAAACAGTACGTACTAGTCTGAGGAATGGCGTGCCCAAACAAAGTATCCGTGCGTTGGTCACTCGGTCTCTGTGAAGAACGGATAGTAGTCTTGTAGAGTTGGGACACTATAGACAGATTCCAGCCAGAGAATCCTTTACTCATCTTCATTGTGTCCAAGTTGGATGACCAACTCAGGCTCTGTCTCCTTTCTTCCTAATAAGCTGATGAGGAGTTTAAGCGTACTGCGTATTTCTGAGTATTAGACGAATATGATTTTAGACAGTGTTTTATTGCGTACGGCTGCAAAATGAACCACCTTTGGGCCATAAAAAGTTGCAAGTGCCGGAGGTTTGATACATTTATTTCTTATGAGAAAAATGGATTGGATTTTCCATCCATCCATTTTTTTCCACTTATCCGGGTTCAGGGCGCGGGGGCAGGAGTCTCAGTGGGGAAGTCCAGACTTCCCGATCTCTAGCCACCGCCTCCTGTTCCACCAGGAGGACACCAAGGCGTTCACCAAGGCGTTCCCAGGACAGCTGTGAGACTTAATTCCTCCAGCATGTCCTACAAATGTTTTCTAATAAAAAACATCCTGATTTAGAAAAAATGCTCACTTTTGACAGACACTGTCACAGAGGGAAGCTGCAAAAAGACAAAAGTATTGGGACACCACTAGGAAGTGAAACGTGAGAACAACGTGCACTATGGCTGCAAATAGAAGCTTGAAACTTGCTGTTTGGATGGATGAAGTCATGGGTTAGGTCCCACACCAGGGGTCGGCAACCTTTGGCATCAAAAGAGCCATTTTGCCTCCTCTTCTAGTAAAGGTTAAAACAAGACACAGATTATAAACAAAGGAATATGTGCATTCATAATTAAACTATATTTTCTTCTGACATTTTTTTTTAGGGACAAATTCATAGTTATGGGTAGCTTACCATAGCGGTAGCACACTCTCTAGACGTCTTTTCCGCGTGTCATTATCACACTTGCCCTCCCCTCCTCCCTCTTCACTTGCTCATCCAATCAACAGTCAGAACGCTGAGTAGATGCATTCATGGGCTCGCGCTTAGTCGGATATTTCAAACTCTTTTTGAAAATGCACATTTCCTCCGATTTGGTGTTTAAAGAAAATCACAGAGCTCAGCCTGGGAGCTGCAACAAGGGGGCTTAAGCGCCGCCGTTTGCCAACCAAAGTCCTAGACGGACCAAATAAATATGAATCAAACACAAACACTTAGTGCTTTGGTAGAATCAAGATTTGGACTTTATCAAGCAGCAAGTGGTAGATTTTTTTGCAGGATAAAGGAATTAATATAGACATAGACAACATAGAAGCCTGTCATCCTCTCCCACAAAAAGACACAAGCAAACCAGCGGCCATCATCATGAGGTTTTTCAACAGAAAATGTAAAAACAAATTATTGCGGCAAGGTAAGATGCTTAAAGGAACAAATGTTTACCTTAATGAACACCTGACCTGATAATGCGGAAAATAGCAAAGAGAGCTAGATATCTACGGAAAGAAAAAAAATACAAGCAACTTGGACCTCCAACTGCAAAATGTACATAAAGTTAAATGGAACACCAGAACAAGCAAAAGTATTAATGCTCAGGAGTCTGAAGGATCTGGACAAACTAATATAATCCAACTGTTTTATTTATAATAGCTCATGGTAGACCTCATGATAACGGTAGCTGGTTAACACATGTGGACAATAAACTACTACATTTCATAACATTTTGGAGGAGGACATAGACCCACACACAAACTTCTTTTCTCATATTAGAAATGACTGCTGCTACTATACACATGAACAATATAATGACAACTTTAATATAGGTAATAAGTTGTCAATCATTCACATTCATAGTAGAAGTATGTATGCAAATGATAATAATATCAGACAATACCTGAGTCTATTTAGGGAACCCTTTCAAATCATCGCTATTTCAGAAACTTGGATTCATGTCAACAAAGGCGTGGACTTTGAGTTGGAAGGTTATGACGTGAACTGCATCAGTAGGAACAACAAAAGTGGTGGAGGAGTGGCTGTGTAAAGAGAAAAGTAAAAACGTACTAATAAGTTGTATAAATAGAACACCTAAGTCTAGCATTGAAATGTTTGAGGATTGGATCAAAGCAACATTCACAGACATTAGCCAAAAAATAATCTTTGTATGTGGAGATTTCAACATTGACCTTCTAAAGTCAAATAAGCAAAACAGAATAGATAACTTTATAGATACAATGAACAGTTTAAGTCTTTATCCTAAAATCACCAGGCCAAGCAGGATTACAGATCACTGCGCATCATTCATTAATAACATATTCACCAATGGTTTCCATAGCAACAGGACGAGTGGACTGTTAATTCATGATATTACTGACCATCTTCCGGTGTTTATGATTTATAATGAAAACTATAAAAAGAGAAAGAAGGACGATATCAGGACATTCAGAAGATCACATACAGAGGAAAGTATTAGCGCTTTTAGGAAAGATTTGGAAAAACAAAGACGGGAGTGCGTATATAGTGAGAATGACGTGAACGAGGCGTATAAAAACTTTCTTAATATTTATATGAAGTGCTGTAACAGACATTGGCCACTGAGAGAAGTATCTAATAAGCAAAGGAAGACATTCAGCCGTGGATGACCAAGGGACTACTAAACGCCTGTAAGAAGAAAAATACACTATATAGGAGATTTATCATTCGAAACTAAAGAAGCAGGAAAAATATATAAAACATACAAAAATAAGTTAACAAATATTTTGAGAGTGTGTAGAAAGAATATTCTAGTCATTTATTAAACAAGAAGAAAAACAACACGAGAGCAACATGGGGCATTCTAAACAGTATTATACGGAACGGTGCTAAGAAAGCAGACTACCTTCTTTATTTTATACATGCACATGATAAATATGACAATATGAATCAGGTAGTTGAAAAGTTCAACAACTACTTCGTAAAGATTGGACCGGAACTGGAAACAAAGATCCCAAATGACCCGCCAGTAGAGGAAAGAAATGAGATTATAGACAGGAATCCCAACTCCATGTTCCTCACTAACGTCACACAAAAGGAAATCATTGATATTGTTAATAAATTCAAAGCAAAAACATCAACCCATTGCAACGGAATAGAAATGGAAAGGATAAAAAGGGTTATAAATGAGATTGCACAACCGCTAACGTACCTTAGCAACCTATCATTCCAGACAGGTAAATTCCCAAACAAAATGAAAATAGCTAAAGTAGTTCCAATCTTTAAAAATGGAAACAAACATCAATTCATATTGACAGGAGGCAACATGTGAAGCTAGTAGAACATACGTCCGAGGGGTTAAACATATCATGCGGCGTTCCCCAGGGGTCAATCCTAGGACCAAAACTATTCAATCTATATATAAAGGACATCTGTAAAGTCCCGAGAGACCTAAAGCTAGTATTATTTGCAGACGATACAACCGCATTATGTTCTGGAGACAGCACACCAGAGCTAGTACAACAAATCACAGATGAACTAACTCTACTAAAAAGATGGTTTGATAAAAACAGACTATCACTGAACCAAGGTAAAACTAAAGTAATGTTATTTGGTAAGTGCAAAAGAAGCGTATCAGCAAATACACATTGATGGTGTAGACATTGACAGGGTGAACGAAAATACATTTCTCAGGGTTAAAATAGACAAGAAGATGAACTGGAAATCTCACATTAAAAATGTAAAACATAAAGTGGCAAGAAACACCTCAATACTGAATAAAGCTAAATTTCTCCTAGACCAAAAAGCACTACATATGCTCTACTGTTCACTGATATTACCATATCTAACTTATTGTGCCGAGTTATGGGGTAATAACTACAAAAGTGCACTCCAGTCACTAACTGTACAAAAAGGTCACTCAGGATCATCCATAATGCTGCTTACAGAGAACACACAAACTCTTTATTTATAAAATCACAAATATTAAAATTTGCGGATCTCGTAAACTTTAAGATGGCAAAAATGATGCATAAAGCAAACAATAACCTTCTACCGAAAAATGTAAAACAATTCTTATCAACAAGAGAGGAGAAATATGATCTGAGGGGTAAATTGAACCTAAAACACTTCTATGCACAGAGTACACTGAAAACCTTCAGCATTTCTGTATGTGGAATGAAGTTGTGGAACGGATTGAGTAAGGAACTCAAACAATGCACAACAATGAGCCATTTTAAGAAAAAGTACAAGCAGTTGATGTTCACAAAATACAAAGAAGAGACCTGAACTACTGTGTACATACAATACTACAGTATATCTAACCACTACTACACTGACTACTAACTCTTCATTGTGGTGAGTACATGGTCTGTACTCACTCATTATCAATCAAACACTCTTTCAGCCATTTTATCAGTTATTATTAAGCCTCTAGCTTCCTTTTAGTAAGTAAAAACCTTGGCTATGATTGCACTACATTGTCATGTAGACCTACAAAGTACACTTGGAAGAACAAGAGGTGAATAAATGTATTGCAACTGATGTGAAACTGATGAGGGGTAGGATTAAATAAGCTTTGCTTCTTCCTACTCCTTTTTGGACATGCACAATGCTACTGTTTGACTCATATGCATGTTCAGGATGAATTAAAACCATGAACCATAAAGTGGTCCTTACATCCCGACATACGTGCTCCTACGTGCTGGCTACATGCAAAAATGGGGAAAATGGAAAGAGACGCGCACATGTCCTGCATGGATTTTCACGCCAAACTCCAAGCATGCCTTTGTGGACCTGGCATGCAGTCCTCCAAAAGGTCTTGCTAAGGTGAAGAATGAAGACTCGGGAACAACCTCTCATTGACCGATTGATTCAAAGCCTTTCTCCGTGTAGTTTACTGACTATTCATATGTCATGTGATGTGATGACATCATCCTTTGCATAGAAGGAAAAGCTCATTAAGAGTCATTTACTCTTCATGTGGCCCCCACCTCCACCTCCACCCCCAGTGCTGTTCCCATCAGTGGTGCGTTATTAGAGCCGCATATAGCGGCTACTAGAAAGATGATATGGTAATTACCGCCTATCTCCACGCCGTGTAACATGAGAAGCTCGCCGTGTCTCGTCTGATGACCTTCTGACGCCACAACAGGATGAGAAAAAGTCCGGAGAATCGTTAATGACCCGACCCGATATATATCTAATCTTTGCACAGACACACACCACTCACTCGCCACTATATTAGGTACACTATCTAATAAGAGACACACTCAACCGGGGGTGTCCAAAATGTGGTCCCTTTGCTGCCTTCCACTGCTTTTTTGTTTGACCTACGGCACATTCCAAACATATAATTTAACAAAAACAACAACAAAGTAAAACAAAAATGGGCAATCATCAGTAATTTTACAAGAAAAAATATTACGAGAAGAAAAGTTGTAATCTAACGAGAAAAAGTCGTCATTTATGAGAATAACATGGTAAAATTATGAAGAAAATATGAGTCATTAATATCATTTTAGTAGCATAAAGTTGAAATATTATAGAAAAAAGACTTTTTTTAAGAAGAGAAAGAAAAAAGATTTTTCTAATATGTTCAGAAACAAACAATAAATAAAGAAAAATAAAGGAGAATTATGTTATAATGATAAGAGAATAAAGTCATAATTATGAGAACACAATAGAAAGAGTTGAAATATTTAAAAAAAAATAATAATCTGAATATAATATTATGAGGAAAAATAATGTCATGTTAATAAAAGAGAGTTGAAATACTAAAGAAAAATACGTAAAATTTTAAAAAGGTGTAATATAGAAAACAAAAGAAAATAAAATTGTCATTTTGGAAGATTAGATTGGGTCAACAGATTAAAAATAAATTTAAAGTTTTAAGAAGAAAGTTGAAATATTTGAAATAAAAAAACAACACAAATTGTGAAGTTGATATTAATAATATGCGTATTAACCTGTATGACAAAGCTGAGATGCACTTTTTAAAAATATATATGTATAGTGTCCCTCACTATATTGGGGTTGTTCAGAAATGAATGAATGGATAAATGATGGCTGTTTGGTGTTAGGCTATGGCAGGGGCGGCCATTACGTCGATCGCGAGCTACCGGTAGATCGCCAAGGTAGTTTGGGATCGATCGCGTAAACGTCACTTTGTAGTTGTCATGTGACATCAGTCAGCTGACATTAAGCTCCCCTCCTGATTCGCGCTTGCTCCCCCGCAGCGTTTCAAGCTACACACGAAGATGCAACTTTCATCTTTATGATTGTGATTATGGATAAACTAACTCCGTGGTAAGATGTTTATATCTATAACTAAAGTTATCTGTTCACTTGTAGCGGCTAGTTACAAGTGTATAAAAAGTGTATTGTTTCCTGGCTTTGCTTGGCGTCATGAACTCTACTACAGAAATCAGTGTTCTCTACACGTTGGCTCCTTAAACTATTATTTCATGATGAAATTAAAAATGTGCCCATCGCTGAAACCTTTTCAATATGTTGCCTTGACTTGGGCTGCATTGTCTTTTGCATCATCATTTTACATTCTTGTATGTGGCTAATGTTTGATAGCAAATGCTAACTGGATGTAATACATGAAGTGTGTGCCCTAATGAACGTTACACAGTTAATGTGACTGACATATCAGCAGTACTCACTCACTAGTACACCACTATTTAGGAGTTATGTGTAATTATCTTTATTTCCACATTAAAGTGAGTTATGATAGCAATGTGATTGAATGTGAAATACTAATCATTCATATTTACAATAGAATTTCAGAGTTTACTGGTTACGTTTTTGATACGTTATATGTTTTATAGAAAGAGGTAGATCATTTTGACTTGTACTTGCATGCTGAGAAAGTGCGTGCACTCCAGATATACATGTATAACCTACATTAATACCTACTCGTATTTTAAAAAAAATACATATAGTAAATATACACATTTTGTATATTTATAGTAGTAGGTAGATCTTTGGGACTTGGTCATTTTAAAAGTAGCTTGCAGGCTAAAAAAGTGTGAGCACCCCTGGACTATGGTATAGAATCAGTGCAAACATATTGAAATATGAGTATGATGTCATTTGAAGACAGTAGCTTACATGACGTTACCTTAACACTGCATGAAGTCAGCCATGGCATGTCCCACACGATAGAGGGAAAAAAGTTATCTTCCAATCCCGTGTGGAAGTGGGACGTTTTTGGCTTTAGAAGAAATAAATTTAACTTGCTAGTTAGCGGCCGTCTCGAATCCCTGCCGCATAACAGTTGTGCAATGTGATGTAAGCAAAGAATAATAGGAGTGTAAATGTGACTATAGGGGTGTTATTTCATGTCTATAGGGCTCTAGTAATGTTAAAATATGTATTTGGAAGGTGGTTCACAGGTGTTCTATGTCTTATTTTCTCTTATCTCTACTATATTGGGTAATAGGATTGTAAAGGTGACTTTAGGGGTGTTATTTCATGTCTAGAGGGCTCGAATAACATAGAAAAGCATATTTAGAAGGTGGTAAACGGGTTTTCTATGTCTTATATGCCTTTTTTTCTCTTAGTATGTCTACTATATTGGGTATTATGCTGACTATAGGGGTATTATTTCATGTCTAGAGGACTCTCATAGCGTTAAAAACCATATTTAGAAGGTGGTAAACAGGTTTTGTATATTTTATATATAAGTCTTGTTTTCTTTTATTATGTCTACTATATTGGGTGTTGGGAGTGTAAAGCTGACTATCGGGGTGTTATTTTATGTCTGGAGGACTAATAGCATTAAAAAGTGTATTTAGAAGATGGTAAACAGGCTTTGTATGTCTTATATGTCTTATTTTCTTTTATTATGTCTACTATATTGGGTGTTAGGAGTGTAAAGCTGACTATCGGGGTATTATTTTATGTCTGGAGGAATCTAATAGCGTTACAAAGCGTATTTAGAAGGTGGTAAACAGGTTTTGTATGTCTTATGTCTCATTTTGTCTTATTACTTGTATGTCCACTGTATTGGGTGTTAGGAGTGCAAAGTGACTATAGAGGTGTTATTTCATGTCTAGAGGGCTCTAATAATGTTAAAAATTGTATTTACAAAGTCAGAAAAAGGTTTTCTATGGTCTAACTACCAAAGTATTCCATTTATTAACACAGAATCCTGTATCATGGAAATTCCTTGATCACGGTCGGGTCTGGAACGGATTAACTGCTATAAACGAGGGACGACTGTAACTTCTTCGCATATCTACATGTGTTGCTTTAAACAAATATCAGTGGAAAAGTTGTATCCTTTCATTTTTACTGTGTGGCCCTCACTGGGAAAACTTTGGACGCCCTGCACAAAGCCTCTCTATTCATTGTACGTCTATGTTCGTCGTTGAGACACATCTGAGAGCAAAGCGTGCTGATCATTTGCATGTTTCACTAACTTCTCAAAGTATGTCAGGCAGAAATTCCTACACTCACACACCGACGTGACCTGTGAGTGTTTCCCTGGCGGCGGTGTGATGTCATGTCCGCCGAGGGCCGCTGGTGAGGCAGACGGAGGTGTTGCGATGGCTCGTTGTGCCGGAACAGATTTGATGAGTTGTGTCACGCCGACCTTGCGCCTTCGCTCTCGCTCGCACGACTTCACCGCCGTGACGCCGCTGCTACCTGACGGCCGCCGCTGGTGTGTTGTCAGGAGGAGTTAGCACTTTATGGTTTTCCTGCTCACTCCGTGCCATGAGAAGCAACACTTGCTCCGCGCTCACGGTCACACCGTTTGTTGCAATTACTGTTTTCATGAAAACACGTACAACTTAGTTAAAGACTCTCAAACGCACGTCCCGCACGGTCCCAGACTACAATGTCTCTTCATCAAAGAAGCATCTTTAATGTTCACATGCAATCACAGCCATGCAGCGTCTGCTTCTATTTATGTTTCATACGTTGCGTCGCCTGATTAAAAGTCTTCCACCGGAGGTGAAGAGAGGGGCCGGCGTGATTGGTCGCCTGATTTGATTTGCTGCTCACTACTCGACGTATTTATCTTCTACGCCTGCCGTCCTTTGATAGGAAGTCTCCGCTAATCAGATATCTCTCTCACACACACACACACACAACGTGGGTGACAAAGTGTCCTTCATTGGATTAAACAAAAGCTGAAGCAATTAACCGTCTGACATGCTGATGCAGCTCATCCAGGCTGCGATTGGGGTCCGTCGGGCGGACGTGAGGAGTGATGTCATTGAAACAGCAGGAATTTGGCGAGAGATTTCAGCAGCATCATTTGGTCCATCTGCAACTATTTCTCTTCTTTTAGCTGTCAAAGTCTCATACAATCTTTTTTTCAGGACCGCTTTAAACATCTTTAAACACCAGTTTATGGCGCTTCATTGGTTCCAGACCTTGAATTTCTGCAAAGTAGGAGTCCTTATTTATAAATGGAGCATAGAAAACCTGTTTGCCACCTAAATACGCTTTTCAACATTATTAGAGCCCTCTAGACATGAAATAACACCCCTATACACCTTTACACTTCTATTACCCAATATAGTAGACATAATAAAAGAAAATAAGACATATAAAACCTGTTTACCACCTTCTAAATATGCTTTTTTAACATTAGAGCCTTCTAGACATGAAATAACACCCCTATAGTCACCTTTACACTCCTATTACCCAATATAGTAGACATAATAAAAGAAGTTACGACATAGAAAACCTACATCTTCTGAATACGCTTCTTAACATTATTAGAGCTCTCCAGACATGAAATAACACCCCTATATTCAACTTTACACTCCCATTACCCAAATATAATAGACATAATAAGATAAAATAAGACATATAAGACATCGAAAACCTGTTTAACACCTTATAAATACACTTTTTTTTAACATTATTAGAGCCTTCTACACATGAAATAACACCCCATAGTCACCTTAACATTGCTATTACCCAATATAGTAAACATAATAAGAGAAAATAAGGCATAAAAAACCCTGTTTGCCACCTTCTTAATATGCTTCTTAACATTATTAAAACTCTCTAGACAGGAAATAACACCCCTATAGTTACCTTTACACTCCTATTGCCCAATATAGTAGACATAATAAGCGAAAATAAGACATATAAGACCTAGAAAACGTATTTACAACATTCTAAATACAAATTTTAACATTATTAAACCCCTCTCTACATGAAATAACACTTGTAGTCACCTTTACACTGCTATTACCCATATAGTAGACATCATTAGAGAAAATAAGACATAGAAAACCTATTTACCACCTTCTAAATACACTTCATAACATTATTAGAGCCCTCTAGACATGAAATAATACCCCTATAGTGACCCTTACACCCCTATTACACAATATATTAGACATTATAAGCTAAAATAAGACATAGAAAACCTGTTTACCACCTTCTTAATACACTTCTTAACGTCTGTGTAGGCTGTAACGTCTGTGTAGTGTACAACTCCGCCCAGGCTTAGTGTAAGGAACCAATAGGAGGAGGGTGTTGGCACACCAATTCCGCCCACTCTTACTGTATTTAAGGCCTAGGCTACCAGCACTTATTAGTTCGCTGACAAAGCTCTTCGGATGAGGAGCGAAACGTCCGACACCTTCTTCACAGAAGTACAGATGACGTCTCAAGAAGCCTTTCCCTCGATACACTTCTTAACATTATTAGAGCTCTTTAACTGTAGCTCTTAACATTATTAGAGCCCTCTAGACATGAAATAACACCCCTACAGTGACCTTTACACCCCTGTTACACAATATATTAGACATACAGTAATTAAGCAAAAATAAGACATATATAAGACATAGAAAACCTATTCACAACCTTCTCAATATACTTTTTAATGTTATTAGAGCCCTGTAGACATGAAATAACACCCCTATAGTCACCTATACACTCCTATTACCCAATATAGTAGACATAATAATGTTGTTCCTCACGGCTCACTAGCACCTCTTGAGGGCAAGCGCTCGGGCACATGAACACTGTGCAGCTCTGCAGCAGCGGTAAGAAGTGGGCGTGGCCTAATTGAGGAGTTTTAAGGACTGCAGTTGTTGTAAAGTGAAATAATGAGCGCAGAGGGAGATGATGGAGGTTGTCTTTATTGCACAGTTTACACGTGTTTATGCAGTGACGTTCATACATGTTTGAGTGAGGAGCCATCCTAACACCTCGTATGGGGGGGGGCATGATGTCAACTGCTGCATTATACACCTCCCCCCCCCCCCCCCCATTCTTGTTTTAATGCTGCATCCCTGCAGACCAAAGACATCTTTTCTGCAGATTTTTCTCGTTCAGGCCATTTTACCTGCCTCATGCTAAACCTCTTAAGCCGGTTCTGATCCATTTCTTCCCCCCCGAGTGGTCCCTGTGGAGTCGCCAAAGACAAACTGTGATTCTGCAGCTATTAGAGCCATTTCAAATCTCCCCAGGCTGAATCTATGCCCAGTCTGTTCCAGTCAAATGACATTCAATACGTCTTTTTAGCCACTTTCTTTATGTATAGTCCAAAGTGGGGTGTCCAAAGTGCTGCCCGATGTCCATTTGCAGACCGCAGCTACTTTTATATTGGCCAAAAAAAACAGCAAAAATGGGAAAATCATTAGTAATTTTACAAGAATAAAATCAAAATATTAAGAGAAAAAGTCGTACTTTTATATGAATAATGTAATATTATGAGGAAAAATAAAGCTGAAATATTCAAGAAAAAAGATGTTTTTTCAGTCGTAATATTATGAAAAACACTGAATGACGTTTTTACGAGAACAAAGTCAAAATGTTATGGGAATAAAGTCATAATTACAAAAATAGCATTTATAAGAAAAACGTTGGAATATTTTGAAAATTAAAAAAAAAAAACGAAAAAAAGCTGTAACTATGAGAATAAAATCAAACTATTCAGAGAAAAAAGTCGTATTCTGACGAGAAAATAATGATCAATTTTACAAGAATAAACTATCATATATTACATTTTAGTAGCATGGAGATTAAATATTGAAGAAAAAATGATTTAATATTTTTAAATGTCATTTTTTAAATGTCAAAATATTATGATAATTATAATATTATATTATTATTATAATATTATTTTTGGAATATTAGGTTATTACCAAGATAAAATGTAAGAAGATTATTTAATATACTGTACATATACATATACATATACTGTATATACATAACATGTGGAGCTTTTACAAAATATCAACATTTCATTTTTCACCATGTGGCCCTCACTAGAAAACCTTTGGACACCCCTGCTGTATACACTATATAGACAAAAGTATTGGGACAGATGTCTCAGTCAATCAATCAGAGGTCGGATTGGAGTCTTTAGTTATCCCTGAATCTTCATTCTTCATCTTTAGAAAACATTTTCAGCAATTTTATCCATCCAACTTTGTGGAAACGCTTTAGTGTTCCCAATGCACAGACAACCTCCATAAAGGCATGCATCATGTAATTCATGGATGTTTATGAAATTTTTGTGATCACTGTAAGCTTTGCACAGCGTATATTGTGTTTGTCTTCTCTGCCAACAGATTGCGTTCTCTCAGCACAACAGCATCATGGACCTGGTGCACTTCTTTGTCACCTTCTTCAGGTAGGCTTGTTTTTCCTCATAAAACGGTGGTCCTCGGTTTACCAAGTGCATTAAAAGCTTCATTTTGGTCCCTAAACACAAGCCTCCCTGGAGAACTAGTTACATCTGTGCGTACTGCCGCAAGAATACACTACTTTTTACACTTTGTTATGGCAGTGTGCCAAAGAAAAGGAAAGCCATCAGCGTGGAAGGGAAAATGAACATCATATAAAGCTCAGAGAGCGAACAGTGGCGACCGTCATCAAGGACAAAGATGATTGAATGCTAATGAATGCTATAGAGGGGTCATGGATTCTGTGCACTGTTGCAAGGAGATCTGGGAACACAAAACAATTTATTCTGTACCATTTTGCTATGCAACTCAGAGTGTAACAGGGAACAACAAGCGATAAAAACAGCCACTGATAAGATCCTGTTTGCACGTATTTATTTCCACAGCCAATCAGTTCATTAACAGCCCGTTATGTAGTGCATGCCGCTGTTGCAGGTTAGCGTACAGCTAAGGCTGCTTGCTAACCCTGTATCATGGCTAAACAAACGGGCAGTCCAAAAGCGACTCACCAAGCCAAAGTAAAAAAAAAAAAAAATAGTTCTTTTAAGGTGGGCTGGCTGTCGGAGAGGCTCCAGCGTACTCCGCGACCCTAGTGAGGATAAGCGGTATAGATATAGGTAAGGTATAGAAAATAGATGGCTGGATGGATGGATGGCTGTCGGCGTGCAAACAGGAGAACAAGAGGTGAAACGCGGTCATTTTTTTTTTTTTTTTCATTTTTGAATGAGAAAGGGTTGCGTTATAAAACATGCCGCAAAGCCAAAGTGGCAAGCCAGTTTTCCAAACGAAAAGTGTGGACTCAATGTGTGGCGTACCTGTGCATGTTTTATTGCCGTGCTTTTATTTTGATGGCCGCACGTACCGTGTTGCTGTGTTGCTGAAGGTCAGTGGAGAGTTAATTCAATTTTTTTTAAATGTAGACAAAGTAAACATACCTTATACAGTATAACAAACATGGCATCAATTTGAAGTAAATCTCCAGGATAAAATAGTGCCACAACAGGCTGCTTTAAAAAAGAAAGTGAAAGACAAATAAGGAAATTACTTCAGTGTTCCCTCGCTTATCGCAGGGGATAGGTTCCCAAAATAGCCCTGGTGAAATCCGCGAAGTAGAGCCAACTTAATTTTTTCACAATGATTATATATGTTTTAAGTCTGTTAAACCTCTCACCATACACTTTTCCACTTTTCTCAGGCAGGCATGAACATTATCCGTTATTTCTCTCTTGTTTAAACGCTCTAAAAGTTCAAATTTTGTTTGAATTTTAATGATCAACCTACTATGTTGGACACAAGAAATTATTAAGTCACTCACGCTTATGTCACTCCTCTGTCCTGGTGCAGATCGGCTGTAGCGTTTTTGTATCCTTGTTAAAACATATTGCTCCTGTCGTCGTATTTTACTCCTCATCGTCCTTCATGAGCCGACGATTCAGTTACAGTATTCCGTAATGGCGCCCTACAGCCGCATAACTCCTGCCTTCCTTCAGCATGTCCACAAGTCCAACTTTTTGTGTGATGGCTGGATTCCTCTGCCTTTTGGGTGCAGAACATTTGGTCGACATTGTGGGCTTTTTTGTGGAGAAAACGTGCAAATATACAGAGTTCAGAGTCACACTGTGGTTGTATGCTAGCGATCATACAGTACAACACAGTACACAATACAGAAAGACGGCAGTGCTGCACGAAGGAGATTGAGTGACAACACACTGGGCGGGTTCACCCTTAGCCAATCAGGACTGTTGTGGCTCTATATTTCCTGAGACGAACCGGACAGTCTGGACACGTCTTCAACTCTCACATGTGTATACAACACCCTCTACTGGTAGCATTAGTAAATACAATAACAGACACAGACAACAGAGCTCCGATAGTTCGCTCTAATACACCACAAGAACGCAGAACACAATGCACGTTCATACACCATTTAAAAAAAAAACAAAATTGCACTTAAAAAAAAATCCGCAAAACAGCGAGTCCACGAAAGGTGAACCGCGATGTAACGAGGGAACACTGTATACCTAATTAACAGTGCAAATGGTAAACAAGAAAATAAATTGAAAATAAAATGATAAACTAGTGGTTTTCGACAAGATTCAGATTGTTAATTGCATGAGACCATGGCTTGTTTTGTTTGAGGTATAAAATCAAGAAAGCTACATTATGGATTCCTGTTTGAAACCAGTCATATACAAAATATGACAGATTGAATGTTCTCGGTTTTCAGGTTTTGGACAGGTGTGATACTGCAGTGTGCACGTCTGCTGGTGCTCACAGAAGTCAAAGGAATGCTCAGGTCGTTTTTGTGTATGTTCAGATACTTGAAAAATTAGGGGGAACATTGCCTGGGACAATATTTTAACTAGGTGGAAAGACCTGCAAGTGATCCTGTACTCTCTACCTGAGTACCTTCTGCAGATGATAGCCCAATAAAGCGTCTTTGTCCCCGCAGTGGTATGCAATTTTGTGCGCCAATGAGTAAATTGGTGGTAAACAAGTGTGAAGTGTCAAGTGTCCCTGGGTTGTGTGTCAGTACGCAAAGAAAATGTTTAAATGTTCAAAATTTATGGCACGCATCACTTCTGTGAACTAGTCAAGAACTAAACAATGTGGGCGGTGCGTATCAAATCGTGTCTCA
Organism: Dunckerocampus dactyliophorus; assembly: GCF_027744805.1. Taxonomy (NCBI): domain Eukaryota; kingdom Metazoa; phylum Chordata; class Actinopteri; order Syngnathiformes; family Syngnathidae; genus Dunckerocampus; species Dunckerocampus dactyliophorus. The sequence goes on along the minus strand of NC_072832.1, from coordinate 25,801,399 downwards.
TTCACATGAAAGGGTTAACCTTTCCACCACCTATAGGAGCAAGTCGGGGGAATTCTCATGTCATTTCTGTCGTGTCTTGGATCTTCCTTGTGATTTTCTGTTAATAACTAATCATAATACCCAAAGACATGTCTTCTAGTCAGCAATTCCCTAGTAGTATTTTTCTAGTATATTGCCTCCTTCCTGCTCTTTGCACATTCTCTAAAATATAGACTTAGATTTCATTATTGCATGAGATTCTTCTCTGGAGTCCAATATCTTGAAGATTCCTTGCAAATAGAGGAATTAATGAAGCTTTTGGGGTTAATGCCTGCTGTTGCGTGGGGTCATGCGGGACACAGCGGGACCAAATAATGCCAGGACTGCTTCACGGATGTGGGAAGCAGTGGAAGCAGTACATCCCCATGCAGGAACAATGCACATCACGTGTACTATTGTCATGCACTAGATGAAAACACTACTTGGCAAGGTGTAAATAAGTTGTGTTGTGTGAATTGCATGCCAAGTGCGTAATTGATGCGTAAACAGGACGCAAACAGTACCCAAGCCAGTCCCCACGTCTCTTTCAGGTGTGCCATAAATAAATAAATGACACCTATTGCCATAGCAAATTGCGGGGCAATGCGAAGGCAAAATGCATGTAAGCGTAAACACCGCTTTAGTCTGTCTCTCCCTGCCTTGCAACGTCCCTTCCAGTGTTCTTTTTATTACTCTTTCATTGAATTCTTGTATTTCATCTGTGATGTACAGTGTGAGCGATTTAAGAGTTCATTTAGGTAAATTTAGGTAAACGTTCCAACTAATACTAAAGTGTTAGTACTAGAAGTCAACCTGTCCTGTGACTGACCAAAAGCTTCTTGCTTGGGTTTGTTTTTGTTTTGTATTTTGCTGATGTTGAAGAGGAGTAAAGAGGAGTGTGTTTATTGTTTTTGTTGTTGTTGAAAGCTTAAAATTTCCTGGACACACGTGAGGTGCATTACTGTTTTGATGGAGCCAGGGAAGTCATGCACTGCAGACGGTCCGCTAATGAGAGGAGAGGAGGACGTCTGCTGTCCTTAGGCAACATTCTGCCACTCACCACCACCTCGGACAAGTTTGTGTGTGTGTGTGTGTGTGTGTATGCAGCCGTGAGAGGAAGTGAGCTGTTTATGTGCCCAAGGCCCGCCTTCAGACATCAACGACCTTTAGGCAAGCTCAGAGGGATGATGTCATCACTGAGGGACTGTGTGTGTGTGTGTGTGTGTGTGTGTGTGTGTGTGTGTGTGTGTGTGTGTGTGTGTGTGTGAGAGACACTGGAACCGCTGGACTTGTGGTCCATTTGAGGTTGTTGTTGATGTTGTTGATGTTCCACATTTAGCAGGAGTTGGAGTTGATTAGCAGTCAGAGGAAAGGTGCATCATCATGCATGATTCTTCATGTAGATGAAGTGTCACTCACATTACTCATCATGACGGGTGTGTCATTAGCGTTCATTCAGCACCAAACTAAAAATGTTCTTCCGTGTCTTTTTGGACTGGTTGTGACGTAATATGGCCACTCTCACGCCTCACAGCGTTTTGAACAACACTTTTTCATGCAGACGACACTATCAGGGGAAAGCAGGACCACCTTGAATGACTTTCCTTCTTCTTGCCTCTTCATTTCTCACTGACGTGTGAAGAAGGAGGCAAAACAGGCTAATTATTAAAAGATAATTGCCTGCACACACTCGTGCATCCTAACTGGTAAACAGTAACACTTGTGATAAGTAAGATTCCTTATTTGTAAATGGAATATTTTGGTATATTTGTATATATTTTGGAGTAGAAAACCTGTTTACCACCTTCTAAATACACTTTTTAACATTATTAGAGCCCTCTAGACATGAAATAACACCCCTATAGTCACCTTTACACTCCTATTACCTAATATAGTACACAAAAAAACAAAAAATAAGATATATAGACATAGAAAACCTCTTTACCGCCTTTTAAATATGTTTTTTTTTAAACATTTTTAGAGCCTTCTAGACATGGAATAACACCCCTATAGTCACCTGTACACTCCTATTACCCAATATAGTAGACATAACAGAAAATAAGACATATTAGGCATAATGAACGTCTTTATCATCTTCTAAATACAGTTTGTAACATTATTAGAGCCCTGTACACATGAAATAACATCCCTATAGTCACCTTTACACTCCTATTACCTAATATAGTCGACATAATAACAGAAAATAATATAAGACATACTGTATAAAAGACTTGTGCTCGTGTGTGTTGCTGTAAATGTGGTCCAGTGCTAGGGGAGCTGAGTGGAGGGCGGACAGGAAGTGATGTCGGGGTTTCAGAGTTGAGTTTTAGCTTGGCGTGGGTTACGGTGCTCTGTCAAATGGCGGACCCCCAGTATGCAGAGACAGACGCAGAGTGCAATTAAAAGTCCTTTTATTAGGCACGATCAGGTACAGGTACTCACAGTAGTGCAGGATACAAGCAACAAAAAGCGACAGAGGGAAAAGTTCTGTGAAAAAAAAACACAACAGGACATCTTGGATAGTAACAGCAGGTAAGGAAGTCATTTAGGTGACAGCACAGGCGAGGAGAATAGAGGCAATGAACCAGCGCTGTCTCTGTGACGACGCTGGACTTATAAACCCAACTAATTGCCATTGCAAACAGCTTTGCACACATCCACTGATGCACTGCATACTGCACCCGGCAGGAAGTCCACCACACAAAATAAGAGCACCAGACAGGAAGTCACCCTTCCTGTCCTGCGGCGCATGACAACAGCTGCAACAGTAGGCTGTGTTATGGATTATTGTGGCTGTTGTGAGAGCATTCAAAGCTGCAATAAAAGCCTGTTGTTCCGCCCATCAAGTCTGGTGCTTGTGTGTTTCAGCCAACATTACAGTAACATTACTGACACCTGGTGACCAGTGCACAATACTACACATCATAACAATGGGCCTCATTCACGAAACGTTCTTACGCACAAATCTGTTCTTAAAGCCTTCTTACGAAGATTTTTGGCATTCATGAAACGTGTTCTTAACTCACAGTTCTTAGATCTAAGAACAAATTCTACGAACGCTCAGGAGGACTCTTACGCACAAGCAAAGCTTGCACTTTCAATGCGCAATCGCCCTCATGATGGATTTTGCAACCTGATCCCAAAAAATGTAGTGCAAATAAAATATCCCAACAATTATTTATCATCAAAACAACTAAAATATACTCCATGGATAAATATATATTCAAATCCCAATCCATCAAAAAAAAAAAAAGTAGCTGGCTGGACGTGCGCTGCGCAGAGAGAGAATGTAAAGGGACCATTAGATTTATTTGCTGAAAGCCACCAATATTTGATGTCCCGCTTCAGGCTTCAGGCTTCCCTCTCTGTTCTTGCAGGTGTTCAGGATCATCAGAATAACATCGCAATGAAACGTGGTGTGTCTATTGCGCACGGAGCACCCCCAGATAACGACATGCGCCCCCAGCCACGTCTTGAGCCAGAGCACGGGGCTGCTGTATTAATTAGGCAGCGTCTTATCAAATGTAACCACAGAAAAAATACATTGTCACACACAAACTATGTATTTTGACTTTATTTTTCCATCATGATTGTGTAAATATTTTCTAGAGTTTCCGAAATGGTTTGGTTTCTGATTGATGGCCCACCTCCGGTTTCCTCCAGATCCCTCCGGTGCAGTCCAATCTTTTTTTTTTTTAGTCTATTTTAAGTCAAAACACTTCTTTTTAACCTCTGCGGTGGTGCGTTTCTCCGTGTAAACGGCATTTATGTTTCCTGCAATGGTGCTCCATGCCGACTCTTTTTGGATGGCCTGATGACCGGTGGATACACGTGAAAATAAGGTGGTCTGGTGTTCGGTCACTCCTTGTAAAAGCACCTCTATTTCAGTCGAATTGAAGTTTTTCTTTCGTTTGTTGTCCAGCTGCTCCTCAGTCTTGCCCTTGCGCGTTGCCATCTCCGCCTCCAGCTGCCTGTTGCACACGGCACATTTTTTACCTTGTATGGGAAATAATGGGCGGTGACCTATGCAAATTAGGGCTCACATGCACGTGCATCAGTTGGCATTCATCAACCTAAGAACACCGGTGCGAACAATTATCCCTACTTAAGAACGTGTCGTGAATGTGGCGCAGTTTCCAACCCGCGCCTTCTTAAGTACACTTCTTAAGAAGACTTTTAAGAAGATTTTCGTGAATGAGGCCCAATGTCTTTCAATGCGTCTTCTGATGCTTTATATTTGTATTTTACTTCATTTAGACCTCGTTCGTGTGTGTACTCTGTTCCATCTCATCCATTCTACGCTTTAGTTGTTCCCTGTTTGTTCCTTTGCTCCGTTGTCTACCGTGAGAGCTTGACACGGTGCGTAGATCCATCCTGTCAGCCTGGATGATGTTGATGCTATTTTCCAAACCCTTGACGTTCCTGTCCAGATGTTTCATTTTCGTCTTTTGTCTCTCTATGAGATCTTTGCCATCATGAAACATCCATCCATTTTGTTTCTTCATTTGGAAACATAGAGTGTGTATTTACAGCAGTGATGGACATAAAGAGTGCATTTTTACATACGTGAGGAGGATCATAAGATAGGACAGGTAACCAGGAAGGGAGGGTTGTGCGATGTCGAGAGATTTGTCACTAAATGAGAGCTGGGTTGTAAACGGACAAAGACTATTCATCAAACATAGGAGAAAATAAACAACCAAGATTGTGATAAATAGTAGTCATGTCGTTGTGCTATATTGGAGAAAGAGCGAAAATAAAAAGAATGTGTGTGCAAGTGTATAAGAATAAAAAAGGGAGAAATCGGACAAAAACAAAAATGAATAACAAATACAACTAGATGTGTGCAATTTTTGGAGAAATTGCATGTGAATGCACACAATAAATAGATTAGAAGTGCTGCAGAATTTGATATTTATTATTTGATATTTATGCTTCCAGCATTCACACAATGAATATTGTTAAGTATGTGCTGACTGAGAGGCAGAGATTGTTTGCTATTCACCCCTTGGTGGGCGCAGCCTGCTGAAAGTTGGCAGGGCCCCAGCACCCCTACCACCCAATTCCCTCCACCCACCCCCCACATCCAAGGCCAGACAAACCGCCACACATTGCTTCCTACCCACCCTAACTCTTATTTGGTCCTTTTTCCCATGTTTCGCCCTGCATTGGTATGTTGTGCATGCAAACAAGCATTGCTATACTTTCATGTGTCATCCATCCATTTTCCTTACCGCCTGTCCTCAGTACAGGGACCATGAAACATCTTTAATGTCCTTTTCCACTCATTGTGCTCTTGAATGTCTGTTTGAATGTCTGGCTTGCTAGCTTGTTTATTCCTACGAGTCCGTACCTCCTGCGTGAACCGGTTCAAGCCAAAGGGGTCGGCCAACGGTTCTTGTGGTCAGGAAAGCTCCAAATGGGTCCAGAACTGTGGTGAGGAGTGCGGCGCTCATGAGCATCTTCAAGGTGGAAGATACATTTATGATGTTTTTTGCCATGGTGACTCCTCGCCTGGTCCTCGTCATCATCAGAGGGGTTTTTTCTCGGTGTGATGAGGTCGAGCTCCAAGTGGAGAGGCCAATGCTGGGGCGGTGTGTGCAAATGTCACACTCATTACCCCACTTTGAGCCTTTTCAACGTGCTCACATGTCCAACCCCACACACGCATGAAGAGGCGGATTGTTGGGGAGATGCCTATTCAGCGCTTTGTCATGCTCTTCCTGTGGTTGAGGCTTCTGCTCAGCTGCTCACAAGTTCTTGTTGAACAGCAGCTTTGTTTGGCCGCATGACTTTGGCCTGCAGACATTGAACTTTGTGTGTTCATTGTTAGCATGCTGTCCCTCCGTGACCCCTCAGTGCTGGTCGCCACCGTGACATCTGCAGCTGCTTGTGGTCACTGAGGTCTTGGATCTTCTCCCAAATGTTCATTTCCTCTTTCAGTCGTCTCACACAAGGTCAATCGTACCATGTTTGGGTCTTCAGCAGCAGACTGTTACACCCACGGTGTAAGAAGGAGAGGTTCCGCAGGTCCTTCATACCGACCGCTGTCCGCTGGTTCTACAACACCTGCACCACCTGAACCATGTTGTAGTCACTATGTATTCTTTACACTGTACTCTTTACTTGCGTATCTTGCTTGCTGCTGTAACAAGTGAATTTCCCTGCTGTGGGATAAATAAAGTACAAATACAAATACAACTAGTGTGAGTGCATGAATTTGCTCCCAAATGCAACACTATTTTGGACACAGCATGATTCCATGCTTCCAGCTTCCCAGCTAGCCTTGCGGCACTTGTTTTGTGAAAGAGTTGCTCAATTACGTGTTTAATGTTGATGTAGGTATTATTCCCCATCATAGTAGTAGTTGCGCTTTGCGTGTTTACGTAAGTTACATATTCTGCTATCAGTTTTGTATTTGTACCTTGATTGTAGTTGGTGTTCTGTGCAGTGATGCCCTCCTGCTCATTTCATGATGTGACAAACACACTAACCCTAACCCCCAACCTCCTAACCTCTACCAACCCTAACCCCCAACCTCCTAACCTCTACCAACCCTAACCCCCAACCCCCTAACCTCTACCAACCCTAACCCTCAACCTCCTAACCTCTACTAACCCTAACCCCCAACCTCCTAACCTCTACTAACCCTAACCCCCTAATCTCCTAACCTCCTAACCTCTACGAACCCTAACCCCCAACCTCCTAACCTCTACCAACCCTAACCCCCAACCCCCTAACCTCTACCAACCCTAACCCCCAACGTCCTAACCTCTACTAACCCTAACCCCCAACCTCCTAACCTCTACCAACCCTAACCCCCAACCCCCTAACCTCTACCAACCCTAACCCCCAACCCCCTAACCTCTACCAACCCTAACCCCCAACGTCCTAACCTCTACTAACCCTAACCCCCAACCTCCTAACCTCTACTAACCCTAACCCCCAACCTCCTAACCTCTACTAACCCTAACCCCCAACCTCCTAACCTCTATGAACCCTAACCCCCAACCTCCTAACCTCTACTAACCCTAACCCCCAACCCCCTAACCTCCTAACCTCTACTAACCCAAACCCCAACTCTTAACCCCAACTCTAACCCTAACCCCAACCTTAACTCTAACCCGTATCCCCAGTCCCTAACCCTGAACACAAAATACAGTTGTTAAATTAAACTTTTTATTAAGGGAGAAAAAAAATCCAAAGCTACATGGCCCTGTGTGAAAAGAGCTGGCCACTCCTGGGAAGGTTCACCACTGTTCCATGTTTTCGCCATTTGTGGATAATGGCTCTCACTGTGGTTGGCTGGAGTCCCAAAGCTTTAGAAATGGCTTTATAACTTTTCCAGATTGAATGACCTCAATTAATCTCAGTTAAATTATGTCCGTTAAGTTATGTAGGTTATGGGGGGGGGCAATCACTTTTTCACACAGGGCCATGTAACTTTGGATTTTTTTCTCCCTCAATAATAAAAAGTTTCTTTTAAACACTGCATTTTGTGTTGAGTTGTGTTGTCATTGACTAATATTTATATTTCTTTGATCATCTGAAGCATTTAAGTGTGACAACCATGCAAAAAAAAAAAAAAAGAAATCAGGAAAGGGCAAACACTTTTTCACACCACTGCATAAAAACACAACCTGGCGTGAGAATGTGTGCACCGGTACGCACCCTTTATAGCTGCAGTTTTCGGAGACCTGGGAAAAAAGGCAACGCACCTTTTCAGTGGTGCAGTGGAATCATATGCTGGAAATAAACATGCACTGGAAGCCAATCCTCGTCGTCTTCCCACCAGCCGTGATTCCAAAGCAGTCAAGGCTTTTTAAATATGGACGCCACATTCATGAGTTAGTTTGCAACGACCTTCTATGATGACGTGGAGGCGTGGAAAGGGCGTGACTTTAGTTGCATACGCACACTACACCTCTACTCACGGTGGAATCTATGAACCAAATAAATTGCGAGAATGTGTGCGTGCGCCACTTTTTATAACTCTTTTTCTCCCTACGCACATTTTAGGTTTCTGGCGTACGCAGACTTATTGTCAGAATTCCTCACACATTTTATAGATGAGACCTCCGGTCAGTACTTCCTAATTAGACCTATGATTTAAGTTGTGTCTGAAGGAACTGTGCTAAATTGACTTTGTATTCATGTAGCATGTTTGTCTTGCATGAGGAGCTCCACGGTCTACACAGCAAATGAAAATGCTTCATCTCCTCAGAATCTCCACTTTTACCAAAGTTCTGCACTAAGACGACATCCCCGCACGCCACAGAAACAAACTGTGTGGTTTTACCAGGCCAGCGGAGATGTTCTGCTTCTGAGTTTCATTCAGGCGTTCTCACTGGACTCATGTTCTCCCCTCAGCTGCTTCCTGTCTCTGCTGCTGGTCGCCGCCGTGCTTTGGAAAGTCAAACAGACATGCTGGGCTTCTCGGCGGAGAGAGGTAGGACGCATGGCTGTGTTTGCACGTCTTTGGGTTGGACAGTATGAAAAAAGAAACCTGAAATCATGCAAACATGTAAAAATCATTGAACTTAAACACATGACAACTAGAAATAATATCAACTCTGTGCGTGTGTGTGTGTGTGTGTGTGTGTGTGTGTAGCAGTAAAGCATGACTTTAATACACGTCAAACTAATTTGGTCCTTACACGCGTGAAGGGTGAGATTGTGACCGGTCCTGGAAGAAATAAAATAAATGTCTGTACTTAACGAGCGTCACTGAGATGGCAAACAAGGCCGTTCCCCTTAATTAGCGCTCCTCATCAACCAATTAAGGCCAATGAAGGGGTGCTAAATGGAGTGGAATGGAGTAACACGCACAGACACACACACACACACACACACACAGACACACAGAGTCAATTGGCAGACT